>NC_083722.1:97004484-97307514 GCF_028564815.1 Eubalaena glacialis | reverse complement strand
AATGTGAATTCAGGGTCAAAAACCACTGAAGCTTAAACATCTCTTGCTCAGAGAATTTAACACTGCAAGATATCACAATGGTGCTGATCTTAATGATACCCTATTTTATCTGCACAAAAATGAGAATCACAAGTATAAAATATCATTAAAACAAAATAACACGCTTTTCAATGTGTCTCTCCATTTAAAATTGGCAGCTAAAGACTCACTGTGGTTACAAGGATGAACTCAATTCTTCCAACATGAAACAAATTTCAAACAAGATTTGCTGCGTCTTTGCCTTTCACGGAATTCACACAGACTAAAATGGAGGTTACTCATCACTGTTAGTAAAAATGAGCGCTTGGAAGAGACAGAGCAAATGTTTGAAATGTGAACCATGATGTTTATAGAGATAGAACGTATTGAAAAGAGGTACTATTCCACCAGTTGGGCAAAAGAATCTTGCTCTCTGCTTTAAAATTTGAATCAGAATCTATAATACAAACATGTTTCAGAGATTTCTGGGAAAACTTAAATTCTAAATCTCAATTATTCCAACCTCCCTCTATTCTACAGAACTGTTCATCAGCCAGTCCCTTTGTTTTTGTTATGAATGACTATTAGTCAGGCTATTTAAAGCAACTGATGCATTCAATTGTCAGTTATAAATGTCTGTGGAGAGTACCACAACTGAACCACGATTTGATTTAAATCTTTTTCCTTCTTAACCAAAATGGCAGGATTTGAAACAGTACAAAAAGTACATCTGTTATCAGAACAAAGGCTGGAGAAACAATTAAGAGAAAGATTAGAAGGCAAAAACACCTGCAAATAGAAGTTAAAGACCTTTAAGTAAAGAGAGAATGAGACAAATGCCCTCCTGCTCATTTACTCTGTTAGGACAAAGGAAACCGGGAGTTAAATAGGAAAGCAGGCAGAGCCCGAATTGAGTTTTCAAGTTGTGATATTGATTTCATCATAGCCGTCTTTTGTAAAATAAACATTTTTATAATTGGCTACATTTTTTATCTCGCAGTGAAGCTACAATTAGTCTTAGTTGTAAATGCAATTAAATGAAATTAAGGCATTTTCTTCAACCATCCTTTCATTCATTAATATACCCAACAAATGCTGACTGCGTGCTATATGAGAGGCACTGTCTTAAGAGCGGAGCCTGACAGTTAGTAGAGCATGGATGTATTAGTTATATGTTGCTGCCTAATAAGTGACTCTCAAATTTAGCAGCATAAAGCAAAATAAATATTCATTATCTCATGATGGCTGTGTATGTCAGAAATTCAGGAGTAGCCTGTATGGTTCTGGCTCAGGGTCTCTATGACTTTGCAATCAAAGTAGCATCCAGGGTTGTAGCATCTGAAACTTAGAGAGTGGCTGGAGAATCAACCTTCAAGGTGATTCACTCCCATGGTGCTTGTTGTTGGCAAGAATCCACAGTTCCTCCACATGTGGGCTTCTCCACAGGCTGCTTGAGTGAAAAGGTGCCTGGCTTTGCCCAGGGTGAACAGTTCCAAGGAGAGCTAGACCACAATCAAAATCTATTTTATGACCTAGCCTTGGAAGTCACACATTGCAATTTCCATACTATCCCATTGGTAACCGGGTCAAACTTATTCCGTTTGGGAGAAGATTACACAAGGTTATGAAGAGCAGCATGAGAGGATTACTGGGCCAGTTTACAGGCTGGCTACAAACGGCTAAGAGCTCATTTCTGCTTACAATGAGTAGATTTTCAGGATGAGCAGCAAAGTTCCTTCTCTTATGGAGCTTACATTCTGGAGAAGACAGATAATAAACTCATATAAGTAATAAATTATCACATTCAGATATTTGCTGTTATCAAGATAAAGCAGGATAGAGACTAACTGGGTGATGAGACCGGGATATTTTTGATAGGATTGTTAAGTAAGTTCTCTCTCAAGTTGCTTTTAAATGGAGATGTAATTGACAAAAAGGATTCAAGCATTTGAAGCTCTCTGAAAAAGTATGGCAGGGACAGAGAAAGCTTATGCTAAGGATTTAAATGGACACAAGCCTGCCTTGTTTGAGGAATAGAAAGAAAGTCAGTACTCTTGGAGGTTAGCGTACAAGAGAAGTACGGGATGAGACAAAGCCACATAGATAGACCCAAACTAACTCATTTATGCCTCATAAGTCAGGGTAAGGAATTTCCATTTCATTCTAGGTGTGACAGGAAAAAAAAAAAAAAAAAAAAAAAAAACCACAATTGGAAATCCTTTCTTTTTCAGGAAAAATAGTATTCATCAAGATCAATAGATACATAGTTGCTTTGATGGGTATATGTTTGGGTGTGTGCATGTTGGTAAGACTGCCAGAAGGGAGAGTGAAGGCTTTCCTTTGGCACCATGGACAGAGGCCATAAGTAATATTCGCTCTATGTCCCAAGAACAACAATCCAACTCCAAGTCTTGCCTTATGATGTTACCTTTAAGAAAAAGGCAAAAGGAGCTGGATGGTAACCATCTTTCTCCCTTTCTGACTCCCTCAACCAGGCAGAGTTAAAGATATGCTGCCCAAAGACATATCTATTAAGTCATCATACTATTTTAGTTTATTACTCATCATGATGTCTCTCTTCTCTCCTCACTCTCCACTCTCATTTAAAGACAAGATGATATACACGTCATCTGTATATTTCATGCAACAAACACAGTCTCAGCACATAATATATGCTCAGGATATGTTTGTTGAATGAACAAGCAAATTATTGATTAAATGAATGTATACGAAAACAGAGCCGCTTTTGAAAAGAAGAATGAAGTGTCATCATAAAAGTGACACCAATTATTGGAAGTATGAGAAACAATTAAATTTGCGATGCCTATACTAGGGACAAGTTACAATTTGCATCTAAGAATATTCTTAGAAATGAGATACATGGGTATAAAAACTGACTCCTATGATAAGTAGCCAAGAGGTAGTCTGGCCTTGATGCTGTAGGCTCTCTAAATCTTAAAATCTTTTGTAAAAGGAATTATTATATACGATACAAATATTTCTACTAATTTGTTGCTTCTGGAAAGAGCTTTTGCTGCCCTCTCATGCAGTGTTATGGTTGGATGCTACATTTGCATTTTGCCAATGGAGTTTATAATTAACTACTCACTTTTATATTTCCAACCTATTTCTCACTTAGTTCGTTTTCCTTCCGTGGTTTTGCCTCCTCCCTCAAATGACGATTTCCTCACTGACACTTTGCTCTGTCTGCTTTAAAATTTGAATTTAAAAAATAGACATCATAAGAATTCTTTACAAAGCATGTTCACCTCTTTAGAGAAAAAGTGTCATGGAAACATAACAAATGCATAAAATAAATGACCATGATGCAGTTGCACATCAGATATATTAGTATCATTTATTTTAGATTTTAACCATCTAAGTGATAAAGGTCACTGAAGGGTGTATGTGAAGACAATTAAGGTCATTGGGATTTCCTGGGGATTATTAGCTTTCCTTAAAATGGCACCAGACCTAATATTGAGCTAGGACTGCAGAGTGGCAAGAGCAATTTTTAATTATTAAAAGTAATTTCACATGTGGTTTAACAGTCATAATTGGAATTTTGAGTTATGCTTTCCTTGGTAACAACCCATTTCCTTTGTTTGGATAAACCACAGGCATAGAGAGATGAAATATGATGTCCTTTAATATGTGGTACTTCAAGAAATTATGTTTCACTGGAAGGCATTTGGCATTTCCACAGCTGAAATGCAATATCGGTAAAATACAATAGAGACTAGGCCCTGCCATTAATACATCTCCCTCTCCCGTTTCTGGGGCTTCAGTAAACAAAGGTTATTGGCAAAACAGTGTCTGCCTGCTCTTCCTAGAAGCACTCACGAAGAGCTCGGGAGTGACTGGCAATATGCAGCTGTCATCCTGCGTGGCTCAGGGGGTTGTGGGGAGGATGGTGCTCCTGAACTATCGGCAGAAGCAGGTGTGTGGTAGCTACTAGCCATTTTGGGGGAAAGAAGGAGGCATATCAGCTCGAAGCACAGTATCCCTCTGGAAGAACGACCACCGCCATTACCACTGAAGCAAATAGAATTGTTCCTGCCATTGCATCTCTCTGGGATGAGCGTCTACTTTTCTGGGCCTGGTAAGAGACTACTCAGCCATCTAGGCCCATTTCAAACATTTCCTCCTCTTGGGAAGCTGTGGCTGATTTACAATGGGATTAACTTCTCTTTCCTCTAGGTCCTTGGGGCCACTTACTTCCTAAGCCGTGATGTTGCTAATCGTCATTCACTCCCTCATGCATTAAATAGATACTTACTGAGCACCTACTATGAATCAGGGACTGAAGCTAAGCATTTCTAGGTTTATCCTCACATCAGCTCTTGGCCATAGGTACTAGCATTTCTCCCATTAAATAGATGAGAAAACTCAGGCTTAAGAGGGCAAAGTAATTCACTCAAATCACATTGCTAATAGGTAGTTAAGCTGAAATCTAGGGTCAAAATTTGTTTGATCCCCAAACCTAAACTCTTAACTAGTAGATTATATCATCTTAACATGGAATTATCTTATATAATTTTAAATTACATTGTATTTGATATATATATGTAAAATACATGTATTTATATATGTGTGCATACGTACTAATATGACAGGATCTATCATATGATGTAATATAATAATATAACAATACAGTAGAATTCAGTATATGGTATGCTGAAGCTGACTCCTACTGCTGATGATTACCAGTCTCTGCCCAACTCCACATTCAGTGACATCATGTTGGTAATTTATTATCGGTCATGGTAGGAGTATTTGTTTACACCATGGCAACTGCAAATGATACACATCTGAGCTATTTTTCCTGAAGAGCTGGTTAAACATTCAACACCACTACTGGTTATATTATATAATTTTCTAGTTAGTGGAATAACCAGCCATGTCTGATATTTAATTGTGAGCTCCTCAAGTGAAGGGGTTTATTTTAATGACATCTTTTTCAGAGCTTGTCTATATATAGCATAGTGCCTAGCACAGAGTGGGTGCTCGGTAAAATTATTTTTGCATGAAGGAGCGAATGTTTTACAGCATCTTTCACAGTTTTTACAATATTTACTTCCATTAGCCTAACAGTCTCAATGTTTGTAATATCACTACAGTGGGTTGCCAAGGGATAAAATGTATAAAGTCTGAAGTGCAATTCTTTGCTTCTCAGCTGAACTGCTTCACAGGGTTAGCACACTGCATATCAAGTACACCTAACACTTATTTCTACCCAGGAGGCTTGGAAGGATGCTGGCTGCTCAGGGGACAACACTGAAGTCTATAGCAGCTCCAAACAAAGTGATTACACATACACACCTAAAATACAAATATTTGAGTTATTTATGTATGTTTGCCTTTGTGTTTTATTTCTTTTGTTTTTTTTTTGTCCCCTTTGCTTGCTCCGTCTTAACTTGTCTTTGAAGTGATCCATACATTAAAAGCCTAGGTTCTTGTTACAAAAGAGAATCCTTTCCAAAATTATAAAAACACAACCTCAGTCAGTACTCATAAATGTTGATGATGATGATAATTTAGTCTATAAATTTAATTTTTCATCAGAAAATATGCCAGAAACCATTTTTATCCCAGATTAACATAGGCTTTGGCATCTGAAAGACTATTTATGCATCCCAGCTCTGCACTGACCAACTATGAAATCCTGGGCCTCAGTTTTCTCTTCTGTAAAATAGATAAAATATACCTACCTTAAAGGGATAAATCCAGATAATGTATTGAAAGTACTTTGCACAATGCCTAGTCTCTAACGAGCATTCAGTAAATGGACAATTTTTTCAGCACCTAGCATAATGCCCTTAAATTAATATATCTTGAATGAATGATTAAATGAGAAAACAAACAGCTCCTGAAGATTTAAATATGCGTTCACTTATTTCCAGAGCTGTCCATTAGAACTTTCTGTGATGGTGGGAATATTATATATCTGCACTGTTGAATATGGTAGCCACAAGACACGTGTGGCTATTAAGCACTTAAAATTTCAAGTCAACTAGTCTAGTGTGACTGAGCACTTAAATTTTTAATTTTATATAAATTTAATTCATTTAAATGCAAATGCCCACAGGTGCTTATGACTACCATATTGAATTACAGTTAAAGGATCAACAATAGAAAACTGGATTATATTTTGGACTCAGAACAAAATTTTCAGAAAGTGTTACTCACTGTTTGAAGGACAACATAAATACATTTCTCCTTTTTTTGTCCATAGTCCTCCTTTTTGTTGCTTCTTCATTCTGTTCTCACCCACAAAACTGGAATTGCTTGTGGAGTTTTCTACTTTTGAGAGACAGCTTTGTGTACTGCGATTATATCTACCCTTTAAAGATCCTAACTGCCTGCCTGGATATATTTAAACTCCAGGGGTTTATGACAGGCACTGGGGTCACTAATCAGGGCAAGATGCGAGGTGAAAAGAATTAGAAGGTCACAAGTGGCCAGGTTTATAATCTTCAAGCCTTTCTCACCATTCAGATGTAGCTGCAATTAAGGGTGGTAGCAATCTTGTTGTGTCCGCTGCTGATAAAAGTGACCTGAAAGCCCCACCAGCTTCATCTGTTCTTAAGTATTCTATTCGGGAGGAATACATAAATTTATTTTAGATAGTGCCCTGAGTGACCATGAGGGGAAAAGATGCTACATACATTTTTAAAATGTTGTGATAAAGAGGTGCTCTAAGCATTGATATTTGCAAACATTTAAACCACTGAATCATAAAGCATAATGACCCTCAGAAATCATCTAACTCAAACTATTTATTTTACAGTTGACAAGGCTGAGAAGTGACCAGCTAAGGGACAGAAAGATAGCAGCAGAGCTAAGTTTAAAACCCAGGCTTGCTGATTCTCAGTGCTCTTTGTATTACACTCCATAGGCTGTTACAAATAGAAAAGAAAAAAGAAATATCTATTTTGAAAGACTGTTGGAATGTTAAAGCACTTGTAGGCTAGGAAAAGGGTTATATGTAAATATATTATAATGTGATACCTTGGAAAGGAGTGTCATTTATGTATTTTCCCTAATTTTGTGCCTCCCCCCACCTCTTCCCCATAGGCACACATTGACTACAATTCTCTCAGAGGACATAATACCCTCTTGGAGTAAATTAGGCAGGTTGGAAAATTGCATTAACTCTTTCCACTCCCCAGGGAGCACATTTGGTAAATCCCTGCTTCAGTGCACTAATTTTCCTCCTGGTGTGTGGGTAATGCACTGGGGGAAAAGGAGCTTATCCGGGGTGCCCGTGAGGTCAGGGACCACATTATTGCAACTTTATTGCCAAGGAGATGAGCTGAAGCCTCCCACATGTAAATCAAAGAGTTAACAATGGGGCCGGGTGGCTGCTCTGGCTTTGTCATTTCAGGGTCATAACTGGACAGGCTGCGATATGTCATCTTTCAGACACTTGGGTTTAGCAGCCACTGTATTTTGCAAGCCATCAGCTGTGCTTATGCAAAGCCCGTAACAGGGTATTATACAGCCTGAAATCACTCAGTCTTCAGGACTCATTCTACTCCTACCATCTAATCTTCTACAGGATTGAGAAGGCAAGGTGAGATCGGAAATCTACGCAGTCATCATTTTGCCCAGTTTTTCCAATTTCCTACTTTGAGTCAGACACACTGTGGACTCTGAACCCAGCATTTGCTTCCAGAAGGGAAATTCAAATAGCTTCATTTCCCTCCTTACCACAGAAGAATTGCTTCAAGATTAAAAGTGAATATACCACTCTCTCCCACCCACTCTACATTTCTATACACACTCATACCTGCCTTTTTATCAAGAAAAACAAACACAACCGAAACCATAATTCTACTAGAAAAAAATGAGACTAGCAAGCGCCCACCTCGATTCCTAGTGCACAGTTTTTTAGAAAATAAAATAAGAATTTACAATCCTGTGAGTGGAGTTACATGCATGGAAAACCAAACTCAGGAAAGTGACTCAACCAGTATCCACCTTCTGGAATTGTCTCCATTTTTCCAGTAGCTGCAGGCTAACATAGAGGGATTCAATGAGGCCCAGGCTTCTGAGCATTCAAGTTCATTAGGCATGCATCTCATTTTGGCAGGAAGCCACCCTCTTTAAGCAAAACCCAGTCACAGATAAACGGAGGGCAATCATCTCCCGAGTAATAAATGCAGGGCTGCAGAGAGTGGGCTGCCAATCTTGTGGGATGGGAAATAAAACAGGCGGAGGGAGCAACTGTGCTTTGTGTCCTTATGAGCCCAGAGTGCACAGTACAGCTGAAGCAGGAAGATGCCCCAGACCAGCTCTCAGAGGCCAGATCAAAACCGCCCATTCAAAGAGTAGTAATGTGACATGTTTGACCTGAGTGGTACCTTTGTCCCTGGGAACTTAGACATCTTACAAACCCTTTCTATTAAATCCCTGTAGTGTCCTTGGCAAAGGAAATGAAACCAAAAGTGCGCACAAATTGGGACACTGAGGCACAGAGAGGCCTGGGGATTACGGTGAAGGTGACCTCAGTGAGGCCGACAAGCAGACTGAAGTAGAGGATTGAGGGACCCATCACAAATTTTTAGACAAGGCCACTGAGAGCTCAAACGATGCAGTTGGCACACTCCAGCATAACACACTGAAATGTGCCAGGAAATAGCATAAAGGAACAAAGCAGGAGGGTGTATAATCAAAGGGAACAATGAAGACTATTATCAAGAACACCTAGAAAACCAGTTATTTTTCGGAACACTCAATTTATATATACTGGCAATTCAATAGTTTTAAAATAAAAGCCAAACAAAACATGTTGATAAGTCCAATCTAGCGCATAGGCCAACCTTCTATGCCCTTTAGCCTAGGAAATTAAATACATCAGGTCAAATTTCAAAGCTCTCCTTTCCTCTGCCTGAATAGCCAGACTCGGCTTCCTTCTGTCATGTTAAGCATGACAGCATTGAAGCTCAGTCTGAACACACAACTTGTAAACTTGGTTAAGATGCTGGGATAGCAGCATGATCCAGGCCACAGAAGCCAGGGCTGGAAACAGAGATGCCTTGGTGAGGATGTCCTTCTTTGTAAGAAAAACAAAGGACCTGCTATCTCCTCAGAAAGTCAATAACAAAGATCTGCTCCTATCTTTCTAATTATGAGTCTAATTGTCTAATATTTTGAGGCCCTGTCTGGCCAACCAATTCTCTCCACAAACTCTACCTCTCTCTCTACCCCATGACCCACGCTTTCTCCATGCCTTAACTCCCTGCATATCCTCCTGTCAAACAGCTGTCTGGGTATTCACATCTTTGCTTATATCCTAGAGAGGCTAATCTTTGGGATTTTTATAACACTTGGGGGTGAAAGAAGGGTAAGCCGACTGATGAAATCCCTTCTGCATTAATGGGCGATAAAGTAAAATCCAATCTCCAGGGGCCATCATACAGAAACCCTCTGGTCCTACTTTTATGTGGGTCATGTATCTTAATAGGTTTTCAAGCAATTTAGAAGACAAGACCAAGCAGCTGGTAAGGGTCAATTTACAAGGCCTCAGCTCCCCGGCAACATACACGTTCCCTGTAACAAAAGCCCACTTGGCATAAACAAGCCTTTTCCAAATATGAACACACACACACACACACACACACACACTCTCACTCACTCACACATCTTAGAAATTCCATTTTACCTAAACGTTCACTTGCTTTATTTCATAGAAGCATCCTTTTCTTATTTATTCGATGGCCTGCAACATTTGTTCAGTATTCATTTTTCTTCTTAGCTTTCTCAAAATGGCCACTCTGAGCCCTGTAAATGTTAGTTGCTTTCTGTGTGTCTGTTGTAAAGAGGAGAAATAAAACTGTGGATCCTCTGAATGAGCTAGCAACCCATGGACCACTTTCTTTATATTAGTGGTTCCATGGCAACACTTTCACCAGTTTGGAGGTAAGAAAGTGATAAGTGATCCTATATGTGATAATAATTTAGCTTAGTAATTTTACATTATGCAAATCTAAAGCAAGCTGTGCTTTGAGGTGTGCTGGTGGGGTACAGTAAGGCTGCATGAATCAAAACAGGGTAATCCACAGGGGGAAAAAATGAGTTTTGCTCTTCAAGGTGCCTTCCGCTCTGGAATACATTCAGGAAAATTAATCAGACCCTAACATTGCCATGTTACTCTCTCTCATTACAAACCAGAGTAAACAATTACTGCATTAAGCACTCTCTGAGAGGTTTCAAAAGGCCACTGGTGCTTACTGCTGATTTTCATAAATGATCTTCAAGGAGCTCCCCTGGGGATGGGAGATCAGGGGAGGTCTACAGAGAGGTTAGTGAGGAATGCATCTCATTACCATGGTGATGAGATGCAACATGCAGCCTGGCTATAAAACCAGTTGCCATGATGAGGGGCTGTAGATTTCTGGTTTTCTGGGGAAGTGTCAGATCTTAATTGATGGCAGGCTCCTGGGGCATGCTTACTTCTTTTCAGAGTCCTGATCATAAGAGGATGAGCTTTGGAAGCAGAATCCTGGTTCCAACACTTAGGAAACCTGTGACTTTTCAAAACTTAGTTGAAAGAGGACAGTATCATCTATGCTTCACAGAGTTGATGTGGGGATCTACAGAGAGTAAAGCATTCTGATTTAGGTCCGAACCTGCCCTGGACTTAGCACTCAAGGAAGGGTTCCTATTTTGTTTATTTATTTCGCCAAGGTCTACCTTCCCCACTAACTGGACACATTTGGTGAAAAGAGGAACAGTGCTTCTACCTTGTATACAGCAATATGTATCTTGCAAACTGTCACGTATGTAATGTGTACACAGCTCAGCTAATATTCTGTCAGTGAATAATCAAGTGAATAGAGGATGGCTATTTTCTTTGAAAAAGGGAGGCCCTTTGTCTGCTTTACTTACAGAGACCAAGGCAGAAACCTGTGACCAGGATGGTTCAACTCAAGAAATTCCAGTATTCCCCTTGATTCTACCAAGGGGAAGATGTACAGACGAGACAAATTATAAGAATGCCAATGTGTTGAGACATTCTTGAGATAAGCAAATGAGTCTGGAGAAAGCAAATGCAGTGAACTGTTAGAGAGGAGGGAATTCTTGGAGAAGCCACAGCTCTGCCCCCTGTGCCCTTTTCCCTTTCTTCAGGGCATGATTGATAACTTTCCATTCCTCTCCTGGGGCTTCGAGCTGCAATGACAAGACAACTCTAGAACTCGGAGGCACTTGTAGAAAGAAGCTATAAAATCAATGATTTTGTTTATTACTTCTGTGGCCACAAGGCAGAGCTTGCACTCAGACAGGTGGATCAGCACAGAGAGGTGAAAGAATATGATTTGAATATGCAGTGAGTCCAGAGAACACACCCTGCCGTGTTGCTGAGTATCCTTGTCTCACCCACACAGAGACCTGTTTACAGTTGGATTTGCACTGTTGGTGGGAATGTAAATTGATACAGCACTATGGAGGTTCCTTAAAAAACTAAAAACAGAACTACCATATGGCCCAGCAATCCCACTACTGGGCATATACTCAGAGAAAACCATAATTCAAAAAGACACATGCACCCCAATGTTCATTGCAGCACTATTTGCAATAGCCAGGTCATGGAAGCAACCTAAATGCCCATAGGCAGATGAATGGATAAAGAAGATGTGGTACATATATACAATGGAATATTACTCAGCCATAAAAAGGAACGAAATCGGGTCATTTGTAGAGACGTGGATGGACCTAGAGACTGTCCTACAGAGTGAAGTAAGTCAGAAAGAGAAAAACAAATATCGTATATTAACGCACATATGTGGAATCTAGAAAAATGGTGCAGATGAACCGGTTTGCAAGGCAGAAATAGAGATATAGATGTAGAGACAAACGTATGGGCACCAAGGGGGGAAAGCGGGGGTGGGGGGTGATGAATTGGGAGATTGGGATTGACATATATACACTAATTTGTATAAAATAGATAACTAATAAGAACCTGCTATATAAAAAAAATAAATAAAATTCAAATTAAAAAAAAGCTAACTGACATTATTCTGTAAATGTGAATGAGGGTGTCAGGTGGAACGTCCCCAAGTTGGAACCTTAATGTGGCATCGTACGTGTTGAGGTCCCATGCTGACTATTGTAACTCATTATCAAACAGCACATTTTGGCCTGAGAGAGCAAGAGTTCCTTTAAATCAAAGTGGTTTCCTAACCATAGTGTGTAACTAAGGCTGCCTAGGACAGCTCATGGACAAATAATGCTCTTCTACTTCCCCATGGAACATAACGGAGATCAATGAAATGCTCAAGCCAAATATTGCTTTCAGAACAGAGGAGGGGTTATCAGTAGGTTTATTCTTCCTGACCAAACTTTGTAATAACCTCTGTATTTATTCAATTGCGTGGTTTGTGAATCAGTGGTATTTACTGAGTATCTGCTATGTGTACCCTACTTGGTCTCACAGGAAAAAGCCCCCTATCAACCAATGAAATCCAATGCCTTAGCTTGTCGTTCAATGAAATCAATTATCTCACCCCTACTTACCATTTTGGTTTCAACTTCACACATTACCACCCCCAGAACCCAATCCTCCAATCACTGGAACTACAACTGAACCCTGGTGGCCTGTTTCAGGATTGGGGCTTCTTAGAAATACCTTTGCTCCCTCCTTACTTGACTCATGAAAAAACTATAAATGATTAAACATTATGTTCAAGTATTACTTCTTCCAAAAGCTTTCCTGACTTTCCTCACCCTCTCCTTTGTAACCTGTGTGTGCACACATGGGCATGTGTGTGCATGTACGTCCTTGTGTGTGTAAACATACTTCTCTAAAATGCATTGTGATAGGCAGAATAAGGGCCCCTCCCCAGCAAAGACATCCACATCCTAATCCCTGGAACCTGTGAATGTGTTATTTTACATGGCAAAAGGATCTTTGTAGATGAGATTAAGTTCCACATGTTGAGATGAGGAAACTATCCTGGAATATTTACTGTAATCACAAGGGTCCTTAAAATGGAAGACGGAGGAGGCAGGAGTGTCCGTTAGAGAAGGTGGGATGATGGAAGCAGAAGATGCTGTGATGTCGTTGCTGGCTTTGAAGATGGAGGGGTCTAAAGACAAGGAGTGGAGGTTGCATCTGGAAGTTGCAAAAGGGAAGAAAATAGGTTTACCCCTAGAGCTTCCAGAAGGAATGCAACCCTGATAAAACCTCGAGTTTAATGCACTGAGATGCATTTCAGACTTCTAACCTCCACAATGGCAAGATAATAAATCTGTGTTGCTTTAAGCTACTAAGTGTGTGGTAATTTGTTACATCAGCAATAGGAAACTAATACACACCCATAACATTTTAGCGATTTTGTGTTCCCATGTCTTTCTCCCTCCACGGGACTGTACGCTTTTTCAACTAGTTAAAAATAGCTACTCTGTATTAAAGGTGTTCATCTCAGGTGCTGAGCTAAGTACATGTATTATGTCATCTGATACTCAAAATAACCGCACAACATTAGAATACAAAGCTGTAGGCATTGGTGTTCAGTGCCTGGTATTGGTCCCAGATTGCCTGGGTTCTCAGCTTCATTATGTACCAGCTCTATGACGTTGGGAAAGTTATTTTTCTCTGCCTCATTTTCCTCATCTGCAAAATGTGGATTAAAATGATGTCTATCTTTTAGGGCAGTGGTGAGAATTAGTTGACGAATTCATATAAGGAGCTCAAAACTGATGTCTGGCATATAATAAGCATTAGGCAAATACTTAACCATAAAAATTATCATCCCCATTTTAAAGGTAATAAAACTGAAGCCCAGAGAACTTAATGCACTTGACATACACAGCAGAGATAGTAATGAAATAAAACCCAATTACTCAACTTCAACATGTAAGAGTAAAACATGTTTCTTGACTGAATATACCCACAATTCATAAATCTCCCTACGTAATGGGAGAAACTGCACTTATAACAACACAGAAGAAAGAATGAATCATTGAGAGTATTTCTAAATGTTGCAGGAGATGTAAAATAGGACTTATGCTGTGATGGAAATGAGAGAGACAATCATTTGCATAATTTGGTAGGTAGGTAGGAAGTGGCCGTATCACAGAATATAGTATATGACAGTGCCAGGAGGGTTTTATGCTGAGAGGATGATTGGCTTGGTGAGATTAGTACTTATTGAAATAATTGTTCACCCTGGAAACATGCTGAAGAGTCAAAAATCAGAACCACATATAACAGCATTTTCACAGACTTCATAGAAGGGCATGCATTTCATTGTTAATCGTCTCTCTATGACATAGGTTCTTAAACCTGAGAGCATCAGATTGCTGGGTCCCACCTCCAAGCACTTCAAATTCAGTAGTGCTGGGGTCAGGCTACAAAATTTGTATTTCTAACAATTAGTAGGTGGTGCTAATGCTACTGGCTGGGAGACCACACTTAGAGACCCACTGATCTATAACAATTATTTCCCCACTGCCTTAGTCCAAGATTACTTCCAAAAGACTCACAAAGGGAATTTAATTATCTCAATCTAACGATTCAGGGAATTGAAAGGGAAGTCCCGTCTGAGTACCTGTAACAGCTTGAAGCCCATTAAAAGTACAAGACTCCAAGAAAGCAAATCGGCTTTATTCGAGAAAGCTTTTAAAGGACTTGCAACACCAAGGAAATGATTCTAAGGCAAGGCTATATCAAATACTCAGTTTTCAATATACAGAACCACTTCATTCTATGTTGAGAGTATCTCCTGACTTAACTGGATCTCTTAGGCCCTACTCCCAATACCACCCCCATTAATTTGTCCACACTCCAGGATAGGATTTTAGAGATATAAGTGAGAAATATTTAAGAGGCTTTTGGTTGGCTTTCTGTATCAGTACTTTGGCCAAGAAACATCCTCAAGTGACACAGCACTGAGCCTAGGCATAGAAGGCTAATCAACCAAAGAAGACTCATTCTTAATAGAGATTCAAAATCATACTTCTTCTCTATCAGATTGGTTGGGATCTCTCTTAGGGATATTACTACCCAGTACAAGAGGAAGAGGAAGGAAAGAGAGCTGAATATTTTGACAATTTTTCTTTTATTTTCTTTTAATATTTCTCATCTAGCTAAGAAATAACTTTGGGCTCACACTGGAAGTGAATAAATCAAGGGTTTAAATTAATATGATGAAATACTAAAACACTATACTAGTTAAGAAGAAAAAGCAAGAAAAGCTATCTCTGATCTAAACTGAGGGGAGCCACTGGGCAAGATGAGTGGAGAAGAATGAGTGTATGGTCATGCAAAAATTATCTCAATCATCTTTAAAATTAATCACTCATCAAAATGCAAAAGAAATACCATGTTTGAGGATGTGGGTCGTAAAGAGATATAAGTACAACCACAGGAATAAAACTGACCTTCAAAACCTCTTAATTATGAATAACCATACTGGCAATGCTCAATGTTTGGTAAAAAAATATTATTTTAAAAGTTAATAACAAAAAAATTTAATCAGTGCTTCAATAGGAAAGTTATAAATATTTGATTTGCTGGAAAAACTACCCCCTACAGTTGCTTCCACCCAGCAAATTCTCAAGAGGAAGATGTGAATGCAGTTGTGATTCAGTGCCAACACTGAGAACAATATAAACAAGAGTGAACTCGTATATTCGGTTTAATTGTCGGCCTCTTAGCTCAAAGATGAGTTGTTGCCCACCTGTAGAGAGAAACTAATGGGCAAAGACACATTTTCTCTCTCACTTTGCGTGTGTGGAGATTTCTTTCCCACTCAGTAAAATTAAAATGATGAACCTAAAAGGAAAAACCAGACTGAATGCCATGATGTTCTTGTTAACTGGGATATATGTATGCCAGATCTCCCAATTTGTTGATTCTTCTCTGTATTCTTCAGAGCATCTTGTATACGGGCTCTGCCATTGTTAATTTTGTGACTATAGACAAGTTATCTTTATCTTATTAGGTAAAAATCTTAAACATATGCCAGCCACGCATCTCAGTGCTTTAAAATATTAACTTACCTTTTCTTTTTAATAATGCAATGATGTAGGTATTATTATTATTATTCCTAATCTATAGATGCGAAAACTGAGGCACAAACAGACTAATGAACTTGCCCAAGGTTACAACGTTGGCAAGTAGGTAATCCAGAATCCTTTACCTACAGAAACATCTATAGAAGCTGTAGACATTTCTGTGTCTCAGTGTAGAAAATAAGATAACCTACCTTATGCGGGGATAAAGATTCAACATGTTAATTTCATCAAGCCTTAGACCAGAACATTGCTTCTGGTCATTAACAAAAATGTGTTAGCTAAAAGTAGTGGTACTAAATAAGCACTTAATAAATGTTTTTTGAGTGAGAAACTTCACTTTGCAATATTGAATGAAATCATTACAAGCATAACAAAAATTAATTAAATACCATTTAGTAGACCATGACTTTTAGCAAAGAGAAATTCCATTTATTGATAGTCACCTGAGTAATGACCTCTAATAAATTTCCTATATGGATGGTATTGAGGACTATGTATGTGTAAAACATTGTCAGTAGAAAAGGTTTTAATGTATTTTTTCTACTCAATTTGGAGTCCAGACTGTTGAGAGCCAAGGTTGAAAACAATATCCGAGATTGTCAAATGGACTCTGGAATGAGCTCTGAGAGGGATAGAAGGTTGCAGGTAGAAGCAAAAGCAATTAGTTACCCATCATGTGGTTATTGATCTTCCTGTCCTTTTTGTTATCAGGACCTCAAAGTATAGATAAAAGCTGTGACTTCAAGACATCACAATTTGGAGTAAATATGAATAACCTTTAGTACATAGGGGCTGTATTTTTCTGTGCGATACAGAGAGTAACTAGCTCTGACCCCTGCAAAGGGGAAGTAATTGTCAAATTCAGATGACACCTTTCAAAGATGGGTAATTTAAAAAATAAATTAGAAGAATGAAATGCCACTTGGAATAACTGAACCGAATTTAAAATAACAATAAATATTCCACTTCTGCCACTCAATTTTAAAAGGGTTTTTAACCTCCATTTTCTATTGAGGTTTGAAAACAGAAAGATCTTTTAATCAAAGGGCTTATATCAGATTTCCAGATTCTATACCTTGCACGTTTGGAGATAAGTATTTGAACACAATCAGATACTTACTGGAATTCTTGATGAGGAAAATAAAATGATTCTAAAAAATAAAAAAGCCCAGAAGTCTGATTTTGCATCCTCTTGTGAATCCTCCTTTCCTAAACTGAATATGTTTTTAAAGATTTGTATGAATTAGGAGCATCTATGAGTTTTGTTCAGGAAGCCATTCTATGATCATGTATATCAGGGGCAGGCCAACTACAGCTCACTCCTGTTTTTTCGGTAAATAAAACTTTATTTGAACAGAGCCACAGTCATTCACTTATGAACTGCCTGTGGCTGAAGACAGTGTGGCCCACAAGGACTAAAATATTTACTATCTGGTCTTTTGCAGAAAAAGTATGCCAACTCCTGATATACATTATTAGGAACTGTTAAAAAAAAAAAAAAGTTGGGGAGCTATTTGATAGCCATTGGCATATCTTGTAAGGTTGCATTCCCTTTAAACAGAGCTATCATTAGTTTCACCGAGAAAAACTTTTTTTAATGAGAACTAATCAATGCATTAAAAAAATGATTTTAGCTTTTCAGTAATGGCACCATCATCCACTAAAATTCTTGGGACAAAAAGTGAGGATTTATCCTTAATTTGTTTCTTCTTACTCTTGACATTCACTTTATCAGCAAATCCTGTCATGGACTGCCTTCAACACGTCTCCCTAATCCATGTGCTTCTTCTAATTCCACTGCTGCAATCATAGTCATTTCTCACGCGGACTTCAGCAATAGCAACTTAACACATTTATTTTTTGACCCTACTCCAAGTCATTAGTCATCTAACAGCTGATGGGATCTTTTTAAAACTCAAGTCTGATTATGTGTCAAGTCTTCTGCTTAAAAGCCTGCCCTGTCTTTCCGTTTCACTTAGAGTAAAATCCAAACTGTCTGCACCATCTGGGCTTACATGGTCTGGCTCCTTTCTGCCTGTGCATCACTGACTGCTTGCTTACTGGGCTCCAGCCATATGTACCTTCTTACTTTTCCTCAAACAGGTCAACGTGGCCTTGCCTCAGGGCCTTTGCACTTGTTCCCTCTGCCCAAAATAATCTGCTCCTGGATCACTGCATGGTCTACTTCTCATTGCTCAGGTCTCATTCCAAACATAATCTCAACAAAAAGATTTTCTTGAATCCTCTGTTTTACATGCCCTGCTTTATCCTTACAATCCCTTACAAGTCTTTACATTACCTGCTTATTTTCCTTAAGGATTTATCATTTTCAGAAAACATCTAACTTAGTTATTTCTCATTTCTCTTGTCTTTATTGTTACATTTAAAGTCTATGAGAGCAGAGAGTATGGCTGTTGAGTTTACTGCTGCACTCCTAGTGTCATCTCTTGTACATAGTATGTGCTCAGTTTATATTTGTTGAATAAATACTATGGGGGTTAAGATTATGATTTAATGGAATAGAAAGATACATGACATTTTTACTTACTCAAAATCTAAAAATTATATGTATAATGTAAAGGTCAATAAGAAACGTGTTTAATAACATCCATAGGAGATCAGGGAATGAAAAACACATAGGTTAGCATGGGTGGAAAAGATCTTTTGGAAGAGAAATAAGATTCCAGTTGAAGGAGGGAGCGGGCGAACATCGAGACAAGTACCAGTACTTGTGAAAACAAGGTAAAAAGAGAAGAACTCCTGGAGACTAACCAGATATGAAATTTGCAGAAATAACAGAAACTTTATTGACCATAAAATAAAAATTAATGAGGTAGCTGAAAGCATATCCCACAAGACTATTTTGAACCAAATTACTTAGGTACTGCAAACTCTATACCAGAATCAAACGAGGAGATGAGGAAATTTTCTATCTCCGAAATAGAGATAGGCTAGCATAGGCTTTTGCAGACAGTCCCCTAGCGCTTCTGCAAGTGGAAAGATGTGGAGATTGGATAGCTTCCTTGGTTTCCCTTTCTCTTCTCTCTCTCTTCCTTTTCCCAGTCATTCCATGTTTGCACGAGCAGTTTCCAACGTGCTCTTACTTTTGCAAGGGACAGAATGCCTGATATCTGGTGCCTTTCTCTTTAATTTAGGTGTTTATCCTCTAAGCTACAGTGGCTAAATGTTCCAAGCTACAATAATGTTTTTTTCCTCAGAGCTTCTAAAGCAATTCCCTTGTTTTCCACATGAGGTAACCACTCTCCTTTCTTCTGATGTCCAACCTTGTTGTTCTTCATTGTGTATTTACCAACATCCCCTGTATGTATACAGCTCTTGCTGTTCTTGTGCCTGAAAACTCTCTCTCTTCTTTCTTCTGTCCATCCTACAATCCTATCTACCCATATCCAAACTTACCATCACTTTAGAAGCTCCAATGCTACTTTCTTCTTGAAATTGTTTCTAATTTTTACAGCCTATTTTCCTTAAACATAGCTTATAGATGCCAAGTGCTTGTTGTGGATCAGAAACCGTGCATAAGAGTAATGTCTGCAAATATGTTACTGCATTTGATCCTGGGTAACTAATTAAGCATCATTATCCCCATTTTACAGACGTGAGCATTGGAGCTGAGAGAGGTTAAATAACTAACTCAAGGTCAAAAGTTCTGTCACAGTTCTGACTTTAATTCAGGTCTGTGCTCGTAGTGACTGAACTCTAAGCCAAGTGAGCATCGTTTACTTTCTTCCCTAAACTCAGGTCCAATTATTCAGTCTTCATGCACCCAGTACTGCATAACAGTGATATCCCATCTGACTGTCCAGTCCTCTGTTCTGATTGGGCTGTGCCAATGCTGAATTCATCATTAAATTTTGAATATACTCGTGCTTGTACTTTTTGTATGATGTATCTTATTCATCTTTATAATCTTTCCAATGCTTATAACAGTCCCCTGATCTGCCTATTATTTTTCTAAGGAAAAAAAAAGGAATAATTAAATAAATAATATATATTTAAATTTTTAATAATTCAGCATTTAACTCTCCAAGGTTGACTATAGGGTTCTTGAGAGATGTTCATTCATTCATTCACTGATTCTTTATTTACCAAACATTCTTCACATAGGGAGCTCTTAGTATTTGCCTGGAAGCATGCAAGGTACTAGGAAATAGGGAATAAAGTAGATCTTGTCCTTGGCAGCCAGAGCTTACAACCTGTGTTCACACTCTTTGTTCCTCTTTGTATATGACGCTAGGCACCAACATACAGTGATTGATGGAGAGTAATAAGTTCATAGGATCTTACTGCAAGTTTGGACACAATAGAAGAAAACACAACACACGAATATAGGGAATAATTACAAATGCCATAAAAATCTTTTTTAAAAAACTTATTAGACTAGCGGTCAGCTAACAGAAGAAGTTTGTTAGACCACGGAATAAAAAATTGAATTATACACGCGTTACACATTTTATTCTTAGTTTGAAACATAAAAAATGCAATACCAATCTTTTGATGTAAGGCCAAGGTCTTTTCTTTATGCATGGATCATCTGATCAGTGTTTCCTACCATTTCTCCTGCATAAACAACCCTCATAATGGATTGTCTGTAATTTCCATTTTCAATGTTTATAACAAGGAATGAGAACTTAAAGATATTTGTGATATATACATATATTTTTCTGCATCATTTACAGTTGTTTTTTCACATTAGATTTAACATTTTTTTAGCAACTTTACATTACTGGGTTTTTCCAAAACATTCAAATTAGTTTCCATAGAGACACCACTCTTTATTTTCACATAGACATTTCCTCCGTTTATATTGTATTTAATTAAATTATGTAATTATAACAACAAGTAAGTGACTTAAACAGGTTTGGGAACAAATGGCAGAACAGATTCTTGGTAAACATTCAATTCAACTGGTGGGAACAAAAGTGCACGAGTCACTACAGTTTCTTACTAGATAAATTCAGTGTGTTACGAGTAGGGTGACCAACTACCTGGGATTTCCCCAGTACTGATGGTTTCCTGGGCTTCAGGACTTTCAGTGTTAAAACCAAGACAGTTATAGGCAAACCACACTGGTTGCTCACCCCAGCAATGGGTGTCAGTGACTATGCTTTATAGATGAGAAGTAGATCACTGGTAAATCTGGCAAATTAATCAGGTGGAGTTTGATTAACAGAGTTTGTGCATAGACTCGTATATAATCTCAGGATCCCTTAACCAGCCATGTTCTTGTTTTATCCCAACATGTCTACTTGACAAGAGGTAGTTTATACACACCACTGGAATCACTCTATTTTCCCTGAGCTTTGGAGGCTAGGCCAAAATAACCCATACTCCCACAAAGTAGAGAAGACTGTAACTCATGCAATTCCAAAGTCGAGTGAGTTTCTGCCCTGCTCCATGACCCACATCTCTAAAGGATGATTGCCAGTGGAGCCAACTCTCTCCTCCTGAGAACGTGCCACCCACCCCTGTAAGGGTGTCATCTGGCCAATGGCCTCCGTGAGAAAATCACACGATCTGACATCTATTCATTTCCCAAAGTAGTTTTAAATACAAGAACAAGGGGATTTCGGTAGTTCAGGCCACGTTGAGCTGCAGCAGACACAATCTAGTTTGCGTAACATGTTTCTTCATCAAGGAATCAAAGTGTTGTGAGGTCAAGTTTTGCCCATTCTCACCTTGTCATACATGGCTTCTGATTATCTGAACACAGGAGGTAGACTGTAATGGCTCTCTACACCTAATATTTGTGTGGTTCTCCCTTTCAATAGCAAGGCTGTGAATGTAAACTTTAGGAGAATATGAATATTGTTAGAGAGAAGTCTGTAACTCTCAAAAGTGAACTAAATATTCAGTGTTTACCCCCATGGTGGAACACCCTTCATACATATTTTCTAATGAACACAGGGAGATAAATATTCTAGCTAGGCCGAAAACTAGGGAAAAGGGGAACATGCAGAATCTCTAAGCACATGCTCCTTTGAGTTATTTGAAAGAGGGAAAATTGCATTTATTATTCAGCTACTGAAAGCTGCTGACAAGTTTAAGACAATCCTACCAAGGGCTGTCTTGGGATTTAGAGAAATCAGATTTGGGAATGCCCTGCCCAGGACTGCTAACATCTTAATAATCATAATTCTACAAATCAAGCCTCAGTTTAAAGTTGTGAAAAATGGCATTTGTAGGATAATCCAAATAAATCAATTTCGTATCTTTCTTTTTCCCTGGAAGTTCCTCAGCTGGAGAGAATTACATCAGACTTCATGTCCCCAAAGCCTGCCTCCCAGGTGTTGTACTGTAAGATAGAAGGGGGCAATATTTTTTGGTGTGTCTTATGATACAAAGTCCTTTTTTAATGGCTCTGTGTATGGCAAGTTTAGAGTCAGACAATGTCCTCTCATGTCTAATGTATTTGTTGTTATTCTCAGCACTCATATTATCAATAAACATCATACATAAGTCCAAGTGAGGAATGACTACATTGGCATATTTCTGGAAGGCTGAAGGGCTCTGTCACAAGATCTGGTTGGTTGGTCATCTTTGCAGACATGAGCTGTGGGAAGAAAGCCGTAGGCAATGCAATTTTACAGGGAACATATGGGCAGAAATTTACAAGATCCTTGGGGAGGGACTTCTGTTACCCAGATGGTTGCCAAAATTCCTGATCCCTGCACTCTGGAAATGAGACTGGGAGAGATAATCAGATTAGTATGAATGATGATGTGAGAACTTCAATGTGTGCCACCTCTCTGGTTCATAGACCTCTAATGAATGCCTTCATTATGGTCTACCTCTTTCGGAAGCTCGTGAAGTCATGGAAATATCATCCTAGAGCCACTAGGTAGTTCACTCATCTGTGAGTGGATCAAGAACATGCACAGATCTTAATGAGCAATGTCCAATAGAATAATAATTAAAACAATCTCTTCCTTCAAGTGCCTTGAATGATAAATTTGTTTTAAAGATTAAGCTCCTAGTTGCTATCAAATAGTTACGGGCAAGTATAATTTTTTTGTCTATAAGTAAAAGTCTACAAAATCAGAACTAGTTTCACAATTTGGTAAAAACATTGTGAAAGGAATTGGTGAAAGAAAAAGATAGTCTGAGTAATTAGAATTTATTAGAAAATTTTCAGTAATCACCTTGTCTGTATTATTTACCACTATGACCCCAGGATTTAGCATAATACTTGCTACATAGTAACAATTAATAATTTTTAAAGAAAAATTAAATTTTCCTGGACCTCAATTCATTATTTTTGGTAGAGGTCATAAAATTAGTATTTTTTTACTAACTTGTACATATTTTTCCTTTGCATTAACCAGACCAGGAACAGGAAATTACTGAAAGGTATGTTGAACTGAGAACCAGGAATCTTGGGTTACAGTCTCTGTTCTCCTACTTTGCTGTATGATCTCAAGCAACTAACTGCAGTAGAGAGATCTTGGTTTGGCATTAAATAAATGTTATAAGACAACTTAATTCTTCCCTGCCATTTGCTGTTCTGAAGCTTAGTAGCCTCATCTGTAAAATGGTAGTGCATAATACTTATGTCAAAGAATTGATGTCAGAATTAAATAATGGGAGGAGTTTTTTTCATTGAATTAGCATAGTTCTTGGCACGCAGTAGTATGAGGTAACTTGTACAGAAGACTCATTATATGCCAGGCACAGTTCTAAATACATTACAGGCATTAACTCATTTAATTCTCTTAACAACCCTACGACCTTGGTAATACTATTATCTCCATTTTATAGATGGATGGAATGAGGACCAGAAAGGTTAAGTAACTTTCCTAGAGTTACACAGCTAATAAGTCACAATGAGAGGATCTGAACCCAAGCAGTTAATGTCATAGTCTGCTCTTCTTCACTTCTCTATTCACCAATAATAGATGCACACTAAAAATATGGGTTTCTTTCAACTGTAATATTGTATCTGTGATATCTTGTCCCTACAAGAGTTCTAAAAAATATTTGTGTTCTCTTGGTATCTGGAATATGGAGAAAGTTCCAGAAAGAAACAAGGTCCCATCCAATCAGTCTTGGTATTGGTATTTGAGTTTGATGTCTCCAGCAAAAACTTCTTTCAGAGCTCTCTTCCTTCAGCTCTGAAGGAATCAGGTAGAGAATGTGTGTGTAGCAGGTCAGAGTCTTATCTGCCATGGCTGATCCAGTCCCTGAGAGACTGGACACAAACCTGCAGTGATTTTCAGCTCTGGCTTTCCTCTCTTGTCCTGGGATTCTTAGGACCATGCTACCCCACAGCTAAATTCAAGACTTTTCCTGAAACTGGGGCTAGATGCCAACTGAGTAGCTGCTTTAGCAATAGAGACACCTGTCTCCTAGAAAATTAAATGAGATCACCAACTCATTTGCATAAACTAGCAGATGGGGAAGAGTTGCATTTGTTATCAATTTTGGCTGGATTTCAACCAATTATATGGACTTAAAATGTTTGGTCTTTCATTGCCAAACTTGTGAGCTATCCACTCCCCTAATGTGTTTTTCATAACCATGTTTTTTTAAGATTCAAAATAGTAATGGCATCCGCTTTACATTTTTTACCTAACTGGCTAATACATTAGTTGAGACACTCATACTTCTAACCCTTTCTCATAAACCTTTCTAATAGTAATTCCACCATTGATTTCTAAACATTGAGACTGTGACTCCCCTTTTACCACTTTTTTTTTTTTTTTTTTTTTTAATTTATTTTTGGCTGTGTTGGGTCTTCGTTTCTGTGCGAGGGCTTTCTCTAGTTGCGGCAAGCGGGGGCCACTCTTCATCGTGGTGCGCGGGTACCACTTATTTTTTTAAACAAACCTTAGCTTAAGACATAATATATTCATATAGTATATTTTACATTAATGCTATGTTAATTTAATATTGTTAATACTTAATAATAATAATTTAATATTGTTACTATTAAACAATGGTGTTCACCAGTTTAAACCTAGTGCCAAGCACAATGCCTAGAACATAATAGGTATTCAATAGAGATTTGCTGAATGACTGAGTGAATGAATAAAAGAATGAATAGTTGAACCACCAGCATCTGAATATCAGCTTTCATGGCTTTGATAGGAGGCAATGGGAATTTCAGCAACCTCAACAGGGTCTGTGTAGGGAATAGAATTGGTTATCCACCCCAAATCAATATTTACAAAGTGTACACCGATGTGAGCTCCTCCAGGGTGGGCAGGGGTAGTGTCTCTTTCATCTTTCCAACACAGGTTGTTAAGTAGGGCCACATACACGGCAGAATCTCAATAAATGCTTTTAAATGACCACAAAAGAAGTGTGAGATTTAACTCTTCCCCTCCTGGGAAGGCATAATCTTTATTTCAGTGGCAGAAGGGCTATCTCCAACATCCTGTGGGTTGCTTCCTGCTACTCCTACAGCTCAAAATGAATATCAATCTAATACTTACTGAAATTATTTTGACATTTTTAATAATCCAAGACTGCTGCTAGCTCAATTCCTTTTCAAAATGGAAAGATACTCAGGGTATGATTCTCCTTATAACTTTATTCTAAGATAGGGATTTGGAAAAAAGAATCACAACTCCTTGTCATGTGTTACTATGCAGGAGATAAAGCAATTCATCTTTTGTCATTAAGTTGTGACATCTGCCTGCATGCGGCCTGAGATCCAATGAGTTTGGCTTTCTCTAATTCCCTGGGTCATTAGCTACGTAATCATAATTATTTTCAGCTGTGCAGATTGGTGTTATTTTTT
The DNA here is from genome assembly GCF_028564815.1 of Eubalaena glacialis. Classification (NCBI taxonomy): domain Eukaryota; kingdom Metazoa; phylum Chordata; class Mammalia; order Artiodactyla; family Balaenidae; genus Eubalaena; species Eubalaena glacialis. Next base: position 97,281,713 of record NC_083722.1, on the reverse strand, counting down.
TTCATCCATTCTTCTCCTCCCCTTCTTCATCACATTTCCACATTGACGGAAACCATGAGAGTGCCATCTGGTACAACCTGTGCATGGGGCCAGTCAAATGAAAGGCAGCCACTGAAGGATGCCCATATTTCATCAGATGCATTTGTATGCTGCCTTTGCTCTCATACCATTTCCTGTCCCTCCAGATTTCAAGGGCTCCCCAGAGATGACTGAATACAGACCTCCCGCCCCCAATTCCAGTGGCATCTGAAGAGTTGTCTCTACTGAGGGTGATACAATTGACACCAACTTATGAATAACTATATTTGCAGAGAATTAACATTTCCTGCATGTCTACCAACTGACGTAGGCAATTATAGAGGCAGCTGCCAAATGAGTATTAACATAACTGGAAAAGCTTCCCTGTGTATGAGTCAGACTATGCAGGCAGTGTGTAGCATCCTCAATAGACTGCATAGACTTTTATTTCCAAGAGCAATTCTTTTATGTGCAGACAATGCCCCATCTTGAAGCAATTGCCTGGAATCCTCCTCAGTAGAAATTACGTTGCAACTTGTGGGAAGCAAATGTATTAGAAAGATTGTGCCTCTGCTTTTTTAAGCCCATGCATAAACCTGTAGGCAGACTATTTGATCTCTATAAATACCAGTGAAATTGGTATATTAATTCTTTTCGGTATTCTCAGCAGCTTTATTTAGTGTCACGAGGAGGAACTGGTATTGAAAGGGAAGCCAGGAGACATGGGTCCTAGTTTAAACTTTGTGTTATACAACCTGAGTATTTGACATCTGTATTTTGAGTTAGTCTCTCTGGGGCTCAGTTTCATTTTCTATAAAATGTTCCTCAAAATTTAACCCATAGATCCTTGCCTCAGCATCACCTGGGTTGCTAAGTTAAAAGGTATATTCCTGAGTGACTTCTGCTTCCAGGAATATGGAGTAGAAATACTTTTCCCTATCCCTCCCACTAAACATAACTAAAAACCATGGACAATATACGTAAAGCAAAGATAAGAAAGGTGGAGAGAAGAATGCAGATTGATGAGGGATTTCAAGACCCAAGAAGTCCAATGGAAAAAAAAAAAAAAAAAGACCCAAGGAGTGACATGGCAGTGAGTTTCTTGGGTTTTCTCACACACCCCACCTGGAGCTGAAGAAGCTGGCAAACTGGGAATGCCAATGAATGTAGACCAAAAAAAAAAAAAAAAAAGGCCCAATCAAAGCTTATTCGTGCTAGCCAAAGTTTGAGGAAAGAAGAAGCCTAGCAAGATAAAAATTTTGTACAATCACCACTGTACTCCAGCCAAACATCACAAAAAGAACTGTGGCCCCATCCCTAACAGCAAAGGCCTCACAAGGCCGTAATGAGCAACGGCAACCCTCCTGTTGGGTAGTGTCAAAAAAGGCCCACTCCAGAGCTGGGACTTTCATCCCCACAGGCAAATAATAGGGCTCCAGCCTCCACAGTGTCAGTGTAGACTACATGGGAAACCAGATCTTTCACCCCAACCCAGCAGTAATGAGGAGCTCTACTTCTATGGTATCAACAGAAGCAGAGTGGGGCGCTTGGACCTCTACTTCTACTCGGCAGTAAGAAAATAACATCCTCTTCTTCCCAGACATGCCAGAGGGATGTCACAGCAAGTCCACTAAAGCACAAGGTTTAAATAAGATCCAGAGACTTATACTATGAAAATGTGCAGGTTTCTATAAAAAAAAAAAAAAAAAAAAATCATTCATCATGCCAAGAACCAGGAAGATCTCAAACAAAATGAAAAAAAAAAAAAAAAAAACCAACAGATGCCAATACCAAGATGAACTGTTAGAATTATCAAAGATTTTTAAAGCTGCCATGATAAAAATGCTTCGGTGAGCAATCATAAACGTGCATGAAACAACTGAAAATTAGAAAGCCTCAGCAAAGAAACGAAAGTTATAAAGAAGAACCCAATCGAAATTTTAGAATTGAAGAAAACAATAACTGAAATAAAATGCTCAGTGGATTGGCTCAGTTGCAGAAAAGGAGGGGATAGAGGATAAAATCAGTGAACTGAAAGATGGAAAAACAGAAATTAACCAGTTTGAACAACAGGGAAAAAAAGACAATAAAAATGAACAGCCTCCTAGACCTGTTGGACTATAACTAAACATTGAACATTTATTCCATCCAAGTACCAGAAAGAGATGAAAAGGAAAGCAAAATTGAAAAAAGCACTCACAGAAATAATGGCTGAAGACTTTCCAAATCTGGGAAAAGACATAATCCTACAGATTCAAAAAGCTAATCGGATGCTGAAGAGGATGAGCCAATAGAAATCCATGCCAAGATATAATATAAACTTCTGAAAACTGAAGACAAAGAAAAAAAAATGTTGAATGCGGCCGGGGGAAAATGGCACAATTACTTACAGAACAAAACAACTGGAATGACAGTTTCTTATCAGAGGTTATGGATGCCAGAAAAAATGACAAAATATTTTTTTGGTCCTTAAAGAAAAGAAATGTCAACCCAAATTCCTATAACCGGTGAAAATATCCTTTAGGAACGAAGGGGAAATCAGGACATACTTACATGAAGGAAAACTAAGAAAATTTGCCACCATCAGACCTACCCTAAAAGAATGGCTAAAGGGAGAGGGGAGCTTCAAGATGGCGGAAGAGTAAGACGTGGAGATCACCTTCCTCCCCACAAATACATCAGAAATACATCTACATGTGGAACAACTCCTACAGAACACCTACTGGACGCTGGCAGAAGACCTCAGACCTCCCAAAAGGCAAGAAACTCCCCAGGTACCTGGGTACGGCAAAAGAAAAAAAGAAAAAACAGAGACAAAAGAATAGGGATGGGACCTGCACCAGTGGGAGGGAGCTGTGAAGGAGGAAAGGTGTCCACACACTAGGAAGCCCCTTCGCGGGCGGAGACTTCAGGTGGCGGAGGGGGGAAGCTTCGGAGCCACGGAGGAGAGCGCAGCCACAGGCGCGCGGAGGGCAAAGCGGAGAGATTCCCGCACAGAGGACCGGTGCCGACCAGCACTCACCAGCCCGAGAGGCTTGTCTGCTCACCCGCCGGGTGGGCGGGGGCTGGGAGCTGAGGCTCGGGCTTCGGAGGTCGGATCGCAGAGAGAGGACTGGGGTTGGCGGCGTGAACACAGCCTGAAGGGGGCTACTGCACCACAGCTGGCCGGGAGGGAGTCCGGGAAAAAGTCTGGAGCTGCCGAAGAGGCAAGAGACTTTTTCGTGCCTCTTTGTTTCGAGGTGCGCGAGGAGAGGGGATTCAGAGCATGGCTTAAATGAACTCCAGAGATAGGCGGGAGCCGCGGCTATCAGCACGGACACCAGAGACGGGAATGAGATGCTAAGGCTGCTGCTGCCGCCACCAAGAAGCCTGTGTGCGAGCACAGGTCACTATCCACACCGCCCCTCCCAGGAGCCTGTGCAAGCCCGCCACTGCCAGGGTCCCGTGATCCAGGGACAACTTCCCCGGGAGAACACACGGTGCACCTCAGGCTGGTGCAACGTCATGCCGGCCTCTGCCGCTGCAGGCTCGCCCCGCATCCGTACCCCTCCCTCCCCACGGCCTGAGTGAGCCAGAGCCCCCAAATCAGCTGCTCCTTTAACCCCGTCCTGTCTGAGCGAAGAACAGACGCCCTCAGGCGACCTACATGCAGAGGCGGGTCCAAATCCAAAGCTGAACCCCAGGAGCTGTGCGACCAAAGAAGAGAAGGGAAATTTCTCCCAGCAGCTTCAGGAGCAGCGGATTAAATCTCCACAATCAACTTGATGTACCTGCATCTGTGGAATACCTGGATAGACAACGAATCATCCCAAATTGAGGACGTGGACTTTGGGAGCAACGATATATTTTTTTTTTCGTGTTTTCTCTTTTTGTGAGTGTGTATGTGTATGTTTCTGTGTGTGACTTTGTCTGTATAGCTTTGCTTTCACCATTTGTCCTAGTGTTTGGCCTGTCCGTCTTTTCTTTTGTTAGTATACTTTTTAGCGCTTGTTATCATTGGTGAATTTGTTTTTTGGTTTGGTTGCTCTCATCTTTCTTTCTTTCTTTTTTTAATTACTTTTTAAATTTTTTTTAATAATTATTTTTTATTTTAATAACTATTTCATTTTATTTCATTTTATTTCTTTTTTTCTTTCTTTCTTTCTTTTTTTATCCCTTTTATTCTGACCCATGTGGATGAAAGGGTTTTGGTGCTCCAGCTGGGCGTCGGGCCTGTGCCTCTGAGGTGGGAGAGCCAAGTTCAGGATATCGGTCCACCAGAGACCTCCCAGCTTCCCGTAATATCAAATGGCGAAAATCTCCCAAAGATCTCCATCTCAATGCCAAGACCCAGCTCCATGCAACGACCAGCAAGCTACAGTGCTGGACACCCTATGCCAAGCAACTAGCAAGACAGGAACACAACACCATCCATTAGCAGAGAGGCTACCTAAAATCGTAATAAGGTCACAGACACCCCAAAACACACCACCAGACGTGGACCTGCCCACCAGAAAGACAAGATCTAGCCTCATCCACCAGAGCACAGGCACTAGTCCCCTCCACCAGGAAGCCTACACAACCCACTGAACCAACCTTAGCCACTGGGGGCAGACACCAAAAACAACGGGAACTACGAACCTGCAGCCTGCGAAAAGGAGACCCCAAACACAGTAAGATAAGCAAAATGAGAAGACAGAAAAACACACAGCAGATGAAGGAGCAAGGTAAAAACCCACCAGACCTAACAAATGAAGAGTAAATAGGCAGTGTACCTGAAAAAGAATTCAGAAAAATGATAGTAAAGATGATGCAAAATCTTGGAAATAGAATGGAGAAAATACAAGAAATGTTTAACAACGACCTAGAAGAACTAAAGAGCAAACAAACAGTGATGAACAACACAATAAATAAAAATAAAAATTCTCTAGAAGGCATCAATAGCAGAACAACTGAGGCAAAAGAACGGGTAAGTGTCCTGGAAGATAAAATAGTGGAAATAACTACTGCAGAGCAGAATAAAGAAAAAAGAATGAAAAGAATTGAGGACAGTCTCAGAGACCTCTGGGACAACATTAAACGCACCAACATTCGAATTGCAGGGGTCCCAGAAGAAGAAGAGAAAAAGAAAGGGACTGAGAAAATATTTGAAGAGATTATAGTTGAAAACTTCCCTAATATGGGAAAGGAAATAGTTAATCAAGTCCAGGAAGCACAGAGAGTCCCATACAGGATAAATCCAAGGAGAAACACACCAAGACACATATTAATCAAACTATCAAAAATTAAATACAAAGAAAAAATATTAAAAGCAGCAAGAGAAAGACAACAAATAACATACAAGGGAATCCCCATAAGGTTACCAGCTGATCTTTCAGCAGAAACTCTGCAAGCCAGAAGGGAGTGGCAGGATATACTTAAAGTGATGAAGGAGAAAAACCTACAACCAAGATTACTCTACCCAGAAAGGATCTCATTCAGATTTGATGGAGAAATTAAAACCTTTACAGACAAGCAAAAGCTAAGAGAATTCAGCACCACCAAAGCAGCTTTACAACAAATGCTAAAGGAGCTTCTCTAGACAGGAAACACAACAGAAGGAAAAGACCTACAATAACAAACCCAAAACAATTAAGAAAATGGTAACAGGAACATACATATCGATAATTACCTCAAATGTAAATGGATTAAATGCTCCAACCAAAAGACATAGACGGGCTGAATGGATACAAAAACAAGACCCGTATACATACTGTCTACAAGAGACCCACTTCAGACCTAGGAACACATACAGACTGAAAGTGAGGGGATGGAAAAAGATATTCCATGCAAACGGAAATCAAAAGAAAGCTGGAGTAGCAATTCTTACACTTCTTAAACTTTAAAATAAAGACTATTACAAGAGACAAAGAAGGACACTACATAATGATCAAGGGATCAATCCAAGAATGAGATATAACAATTGTAAATATTTATGCACCCAACATAGGAGCACTTCAATACATAAGGCAAGTACTAACAGCCATAAAAGGGGAAATCAACAGTAACACAATCATAGTAGGGGACTTTAACACCCCACTCTCACCAATGGACAGATCATCCAAAATGAAAATAAATAAGGAAACACAAGCTTTAAATGATACATTAAACAAGAGGGACTTAACTCATATTTATAGGACATTCCATCCAAAAACAACAGAATACACATTCTTCTCAAGTGCTCATGGAACATTCTGCAGGATAGATCATATCTTGGGTCACAAATCAAGCCTCAATAACTTTAAGAAAACTGAAATCATATCAAGTATATTTTCTGACCACAACGCTATGAGACTAGATATCAGTTACAGGAAAAAATCTGTAAAAAATACAAACACATGGAGGCTAAACAATACACTACTAAATAACCAAGAGATCACTGACGAAATCAATGAGGAAATCAAAAAATACCTAGACACAAATGACAATGAAAACACGACGACCCAAAACCTATGGGATGCAGCAAAAGCAGTTCTAAGAGGGAAGTTTATAGCAATACAATCTTACCTTAAGAAACAAGAAACATCTCAAATAAACAACCTAACCTTACACCTAAAGCAATTAGAGAGAGAAGAACAAGAAAACCCCAAAGTTAGCAGAAGGAAAGAAATCATAAAGTTCAGATCAGAAATAAATGAAAAAGAAATGAAGGAGACAATAGCAAAGATTAATAAAACTAACAGCTGGTTCTTTGAGAAGATAAACAAAATTGATAAACCATTAGCCAGACTCATCAAGAGAAAAAGGGAGAAGACTCAAATCAATAGAATTAAAAATGAAAAAGGAGAAGTAACAACTGACATTGCAGAAATACAAACGATCATGAGAGATTACTACAAGCAACTATATGCCAATAAAATGGACAACCTGGAAGAAATGGACAAATTCTTAGAAAAGCACAACCTTCCGAGACTGAACCAGGAAGAAATAGAAAATATGAACAGACCAATCACAAGTAATGAAATTGAAACTGTGATTAAAAATCTTCTAACAAACAAAAGCCCAGGACCAGATGGCTTCACAGGTGAATTTTATCAAACATTTAGAGAAGACCTAACACCTATCCTTCTCAAACTCTTCCAAAATATAGCAGAGGGAGGAACACTCCCAAACTCATTCTATGAGGCCACCATCACCCTGATACCAAAACCAGACAAAGATGTCACAAAGAAAGAAAACTACAGGCCAATATCACTGATGAACACAGATGCAAAAATCCTCAACAAAATACTAGCAAACAAAATCGAACAGCACATTAAAAGGATCATACACCATGATCAAGTGGGATTTATCCCAGGAATGCAAGGATTCTTCAATATATGCAAATCAATCAATGTGATACACCATATTAACAAATTGAAGGAGAAAAACCATTTGAACATCTCAATAGATGCAGAAAAAGCTTTCGACAAAATTCAACAACCGATTATGATAAAAACCCTCCAGAAAGTAGGCATAGAGGGAACTTACCTCAACATAATAAAGCCCATATATGACAAACCCACAGCCAACATCGTTCTCAATGGTGAAAAACTGAAACCATTTCCACTAAGATCAGGAACAAGACAAGGTTGCCCACACACACCACTATTATTTAACTTAGTTTTGGAAGTTTTAGCCACAGCAATCAGAGAAGAAAAAGAAATAAAAGGAATCCAAATTGGAAAAGAAGAAGTAAAACTGTCACTGTTTGCAGATGACATGATACTATACATAGAGAATCCTAAAGATGCTACCAGAAAACTACTAGCACTAATCAATGAATTTGGTAGAGTAGCAGGATACAAAATTAATGCACAGACATCTCTTGCATTCCTATACACTAATGATGAAAAATCTGAAAGAGAAATTAAGGAAGCACTCCCATTTACCACTGCAACAAAAAGAATAAAATACCTAGGAATAAACCTACCTAGGGAGACAAAAGACCTGTATGACAAAAAAGTATAAGACACTGATGATAAAAATTAAAGATGATACCAACAGATGGAGAGATATACCACGTTCTTGGATTGGAAGAATCAACATTGTGAAAATGACTCTACTACCCAAAGCAATCTACAGATTCAATGCAATCCCTATCAAACTACCACTGGCATTTTTCACAGAACTAGAACAAAAAATTTCACAATTTGTATGGAAACACAAAAGACCCCGAAGAGCAAAAGCAACCTTGAGAAAGAAAAACGGACCTGGAGGAATCAGACTCCCTGACTTCAGACTATACTACAAAGCTACAGTAGTCAAGACAATATGGTACTGGCACAAAAACAGAAACATAGATCAATGGAACAAGCTAGAAAGCCCAGAGATAAACCCACGCACCTATGGTCACCTTATCTTTGATAAAGGAGGCAAGAATATACAATGGAGAAAAGACAGCCTCTTCAATAAGTGGTGCTGGGAAAACTGGACAGCTACATGTAAAAGAATGAAATTAGAACACTCCCTAACACAAAACACAAAAATAAACTCAAAATGGATTAGAGACCTAAATGTAAGACCGAACCCTATAAAACTCTTAGAGGAAAACATAGGAAGAACACTCTTTGACATAAATCACAGCAAGATCTGTTTTGATCCACCTCCTAGAGTAATGGAAATAAACACAAAAATAAACAAATGGGACCTAATGAAACTTAAAAGCTTTTGCACAGCAAAGGAAACCATAAACAAGACAAAAAGACAACCCTCAGAATGGGAGAAAATAGTTGCAAATGAAGCAACTGACAAAGGATTAATCTCCAAAATTTGCAAGCAGCTCATGCAGCTCAATATCAAAAAAACAAACAACCCAATCCAAAAATGGGCAGAAGACCTAAACAGACATTTCTCCAAAGAAGATATACAGATTGCCAACAAACATATGAAAGAATGCTCAACATCACTAATTATTAGAGAAATTCAAATCAAAACTACAATGAGGTATCACCTCACACCAGTTAGAATGGGCATCATCAGAAAATCTACAAACAATAAATGCTGGAGAGGGTGTGGAGAAAAGGGAACCCTCTTGCACTGTTGGTGGGAATGTAAATTGATACAGCCACTATGGAGAACAGTATGGAGGTTCCTTAAAAAACTAAAAATAGAATTACCATATGACCCAGCAATCCCACTACTGGGCATATACCCGGAGAAAACCATAATTCAAAAAGACACATGCACCCCAATGTTCACTGCAGCACTATTTACAATAGCCAGGTCATGGAAGCAACCTAAATGCCCATCGACAGACGGATGGATAAAGAAGATGTGGTACATATATACAATGGAATATTACTCAGCCATAAAAAGGAACGAACTTGGGTCATTTGTTGAGACGTGGATGGATCTAGAGAGTGTCATACAGAGTGAAATAAGTCAGAAAGAGAAAAACAAATATTGTATATTAACGTATGTATGTGGAACCTAGAAAAATGGTAGAGATGAACCAGTTTGCAGGGCAGAAGTTGAGACACAGATGTAGAGAACAAACGTATGGACACCAAGGGGGAAAGCGGCGGGTGGGTGGGGATGGTGGTGTGCTGAATTGGGCAATTGGGATTGACATGTATACACTGATGTGTATAAAATTGATGACTAATAAGAACCTACTGTATAAAAAAGTAAATAAAATAAAATTCAAAAATTAAAACAAACAAACAAAAAAAACTAAAAAAAAAAAAAAAAAATAGAACTACCATACGACCCAGCAATCCCCTACTGGGCATATACCCTGAGAAAACCATAATTCAAAAAGAGCCATGTACCACAATATTCATTGCAGCTCTATTTACAATAGCCAGGACATGGAAGCAACCTAAGTGTCCATCAATGAATGGATAAAGAAGATGTGGCACATATATACAATGAAATATTATTCAGCCATAAAAAGAAACGAAATTGAGTTGTTTTGTAGTGAGGTGGATGGACCTAGAGTCTGTCATACAGAGTGAAGTAAGTCAGAAAGAGAGAAACAAATACCATATACTAACACATGTATATGGAATCTAAAAAAAAAAAAAAGGTCATGAAGAACCTAGGGGCAAGACGGGAATAAAGACGCAGACCTACTAGAGAATGGACTTGAGGACATGGGGAGGAGGAAGGGTAAGCTGGGACAAAGTGAGAGAGTGGCATGGACATATATACACTACCAAACGTAAAATAGATAGCTAGTGGGAAGCAGCCGCATAGCACAGGGAGATCAGCTCGGTGCTTTGTGACCACCTAGAGGGGTGGGATAGGGAGGGTGGGAGGGAGGGAGACACAAGAGGGAAGAGATATGGGGATATATGTATATGTATAGCTGATTCACTTCGTTATAAAGCAGAAACGAACACACCATTGTAAAGCAAGTATACCTCAATAAAGATGTTAAAAAAAGGAAAAAAAAGAATGACTAAAGGGAGTTCTCTAAAAAGAAAGGAAATAAGGAAAGAATGAAACTCGTACATCAGGAAGGAAGGAAAAACATGGTCTGTAAAAATATGGATAAATACATTAGAGTTTTGTTCTCCTCTTGGGTTTTCTAAAGTACGTTTGATGGTTGAAAGAAAAATTATGACTCTGCTGATATGTTTCTAAATATATGTAGAGGAAATATTTAGACAAGTATATCATAAATGGGGGAGAGAACATTGACATAAAGAGATCTATAAGAGGTGGGCTTTGTATCAGGAAAGCAATAGTTTTTCCTGACCACCCCCATGCCCCCAGCAGATTTCTCATGGTATCTCACTGGTAAGAATTCTACCACCCTGGCCACAGAGGCAAAGGAATCTGAAAAGTAAGTGCTTTTAGCTGGGCACATGGATTTTATTAGAAAAGAAAAAGGGAAGAATAACTATTTCACGGGCCACAAGCAGTGTCTGATACTAACTCTGAGAGTCAACGAAAGAATTATACACGATGCTATTTTTAAAATGCTTAACACAGGGCTTAGCCCATATTAACTGTTTTAATAAATGTTTCTTTCCCTTTTTCATGGAAACACCCAAAAATAGCACAATATAATATTTCCGATATCTAGAGTTGTTATATAGTAGTAGATCTCGTTTTTCATTGCCAAGAATCATTTCTGATCTTTTCACAAAGACATCAACGGCTTTGACGTACTTTCTTACTGGCTGAGCATGTGAAATAAAAGTTGACAGTTCAACAGTAAACAGTGGGTAATGATGTAGAACCATGGGTTCAGTAAGTTTAGAAAACATACAGCAAATGGCCAATATCAATCAATATATATATATACTGGACCTAGGAAAACGCAGTGGTAATGCAGCAGTGAATAACCCCTGATTTTTCAATTAGAAGAAAAATAAAGAGGCTTCCCTCCAATAAAGTAAAACATACCCACCCGTACCCCTCCCCTAGGTATACACTGTGGTTTCCTGTACCTACACTCCTCTCCCAAACCATACCGAAATATCTTACTTCAGGGAACGAAGGAAAATCATAACTGCTCTAAGCCTAATTCTGGAGCATGGAACCTAGGGCATTCTGTAGGTTTCTGTGTCTGTTCCCTGTCCTTCCCACATCACTTCCTAAAGGAATTCCTTCTTATTAAAACTGTGGCCAAGCCTACATTCCAGGTGTTCTGAATTACTGCAGGAATACACCCCTGAAACTGTAGGGCCTCTACACTACATGGGTATTGGTTTGGAATATGCAAAACATTATTTATTTTTATGTTTTGGGTGAGCTAGCAAGTTAAAATTCAACGAATCCTATAATATCAGACATTGTTGGATGTTCACCCAGTACACACTCCTTAATTATTTTTCTCTTGACATAACTACAGCATTGTTCAGTTAGCCACATACTCAGTTTGGAGCCTGGTTAGTTTCAAGGTAATTCTCTGTCCCTCACCAGTTACTGGTTCAGAAACAGGTGTAGGACTCAACTTAGGCCAATGAGGCTTCAGAAGGTTTCTGTGAAAATCCTCTTGCTGCTAAGAAAGATAATCTCCCTTTGTCTTCTTGACATTGCCTTTCTGGGGACGGGCTCCCTGAAACTGCTTCAATCATCTTTTAACCAGTCAGGAGAACTAACCAACACAGGAAGATGAGGGGGAAAAAAAAAAGTCTTTCATGGCAATGTTGAGTCATTCACTCCTCCAAACCTAAAGTCTGTCTTACCTTCAACTTCCAATTATATGAAAACATAACTTTTCCTATTTTTTATTCCTCTTTGAATTATCATTGTAATCAGAAGATTCTTAATTGATACATCTAGAAAAACCAAAACGATAAAAATTAAGTATTCAGGGAAAAAATAATTTTGGGTAACTGGAAATCAACCAGAAAATCAAACCAACTAAATAATTTAATTTTCACCCTGGTTCTAAAAATTAGTTCCAAATTGTATTAGCTTCCTCATACTGGGAGGCACAGTGGAGTTAATATGGTTTACTCTCAATTTATGTATTTTATATATATATATATTTTTTTGCCCAGATATTGCAGGGCCTTAGAGTATCTTTTATAAATGTGGAAATAGGTGATCCTGGTGACACTTGAGCCACCAGGGACTATATAGTGTACTGTGGCTTTACCAATACCTGGGTGAACCTTTTCCTTTTAAATTATTTCCTTATATCTTTGATTTTTATCATTATATGTTTCCTGTTCCTTAAAGCTTAACATCCAAGGATTTCAGCTTAGTGAGAATTGTGTTGGCTGCATGTAGTTAACTCATACATTCTCAGCGGCAAAGGAGCATAGCAAATGCTAAAAGCAAAAGCACCTATATATTTTTGCTAAGGAAGCTATTGATTAAAGGCCATTCATCTCATCACATACACAGAAACCAAGAGAAAGAGAGAGAGAAAAAAATGAAAAATGTTTGGTATATGTACATCTGGCAGACCAAAGAGAAGCGTGGATTATTTAGCATGGCACAAGTGGAAATTAAGGTAAATTTTTACTAGAAATGAAGAAAATGCTTCCTGGTGGTAAAATAATTGGATTATAAAATCACATCCCAAGAGAGATAGAAGGCACTTTATCTTGGATCATTTGCAAAGGTGTAAACACACAGTGAAAATATTTTGAAAAGTCCCCATTATGGAAATAATTTCTTTCGTGGAGAATTGTTTTAATGTGGCTCAGTGATTCTGTCCTTTCTTTCTCTTTGAAATAAACTGGTGAAAACAGCAAAAGAAAAACAGTCTTAGTAAAGATATTAAGCAATAAGTATGTGCTGTGTAATTGTAGTGAATGAGTACATTTTCAAAAATTTTAAATCATTAACAGTGATCCATGGGATGAGAAATTTCTAGGGGCTGGAAAGAAGAACAAAAGTCATTCAGCCCCTCACTGGACAGATAGTAGCTATCATTTACTTAGCACCTACTCTACGCCAGACACTATACATTCTTTTTTAATCAGTGCCACCCATTCCCGTAAAGCAGGCCTTATCATCTTCCTCCAAAGAAGAGAAAATTGGACTCAGAGAGTTGAAATATCCACCCGCAATCACACAGCTGTTGAGTCAGGATGTTAATCCAGTTGGTCTGGCTTACAGTTGGGAAGAAGCACAAAGCTTTCTTTCCACTAAAGCACATTTCTCAGGAGGCAAAGATCCTGAGGCCCAGAGGGTGAAGCATCTGGGGCCAAGCCTTGCAGCTGGTTGATGACAGGCAGTCACCCTCCTCAAGTCTCCACCCTCCTCCTTATTCCAGTGCTCTTCATTTGCACATTACCTGAACGAACCACCTTGGTTAACAACTAGGTTCTAAGGGCTGGGTAATTAGGGGCAGGCTAAACCTGTGTCTGCTTCTCTGGTTAGTGACAATTAAATTGCTTTTCAAAAAATGTGCCTCCTTGTGAGTACCTTCTCTATACGTCTTATTTTCCTCCTTCCTGTAATGTCCTTTTATGATGGTTAAAGCCTTAGAAATATAAAACCTTAGAAATTGTTGGTAAGGTTCCGCTCTTCCCAGCTACACATTTGGAAAAGGACAACATGTTACTTCTCCTGATAAAGTGTGATCCATTTGATTTCCTTAATCTGGCTTCTTATATTCCTCTACCCACCTCATATACGTAGCCCCCCCATAATCCCTTTTCCTACCTTCAAATTCCTCATATTCCTACCATTGGCATGCACTCTGCTTTCTCCCACGTTGAGTATTCCTGTCTCTGCCCAGAGCTCTGTTGGCAAAGTCTTTTATGTCAAAACTAGTCTGACTTCTCTTTTGAGAAGCCAGACTTCCTTCCTGTGATCCATGAAAGGTCAGTCCTCATACTTGCCCGGTGTGGAGGTTAGCGATATTCTTGCTTACAAATGTAAAACAGCCACTGGCTAAATACTGGGTTTAAGTGACCTGGTTTACAACTTTGACTTCCAGCCACCCAGTCATAAGCCAAGTGGTCTATGATAGGCACTAAGCAGAGTGTTTAAGAAACAATAGCAATCCAAGAATAATGCCACTCATAAAATCTACACAAAGCTAAAGGGGACTCTTTCTTGAGTTTCCTTCCTTTCCAACTTTTGCCCTTTCCTTTCCCTTTCCTTTTGCTCTTTCCCATCCCTTTAAAGACCACATTCAATGATAGGGTTGTCCCTTTCAATTGCAAATGAATCCCTGGCTCTCTAAACACAAGTTCCTTCTTGGCAGGCTTTGCAAAAGGACATTTAAAAGCCGGATTCAAAGTGGCAGAGGGTTTCAAATTCTGGAGACATCACAAAACGATTCCTTACTGGTAACAACTGGTAAAACCTGAGGCTGAAGAAGCCAGACCGCCCCCTTCCGGATGGTCCTGTGGAAAATGCTCTCTGAGCTTCTCTTTCAAAATGAAAATAACATGTGTTTACAAAGGTGGTGAAAATGGCTGCCTCTCTGAATCTTGTAATATCCTCTTGGTTTTAATGGGCACCCAACTTGAGGCTCTCTGGATGAAAAGAACAGAGAAGGGGAACTGGAAGAAAACCTGTCTTAAAAAGATATGGAAGTTTTAAAAGCACAACAGCCTTTGACACATTTTGCCCATGAGCAATGAAACAGGTTACCCCTGGGGCTAAGTGGCAAAAGTACATGAAGAACACACCCACACACACACACAATACATAGCAAAGTACAACAAATACCCAGGGCAGGAATACTACACAGAAGGCTTCGTTCTAAAGGGGTTGTTTTGAGAAGGAATGTTCTTCTCTGTCATGAACTGGAATTCACTGCACAAGCACAATGCTCTCTTCAAAGATTCTGGCACATAAACAGATAGCAGGAGCCGTCCAAAAATCCTTGATAAACATACACAGCCTTTCGCACAGTGGCTGGGAGCAAAGTGTTTTGCAGTATGAATGAATTTTTTTGACCTCAGAACAAATGCTTCCTTGCCCAGTGGGTAACTCCAGAAACTAGAGGCCATTATAGTCTCTGATGTCTGACGGTATTTAGGTGGACAATATATGGTGGTTTGACAATGGCCAACGTTCAATACTGATTTTTTGTCCCTTTTAAGTTACTATTAATAACAAATCAAAACCAATACAACATTACAACCTCTAGAAAGTAATCCTTTGGAAGAGCTAGGCTAAACCTAATTTTGGGGGGAAAAAAAGAAAAAAGAGAGAGCCCAAATATAAACATAAAATACATGTGCCTTATTCAAGAAAAGCAGGGTTCCATGCAGAAAGCCTATTCTCTTGATACAGCCACTTGAATCATTAATGTTGAAGATGTGTACATTTTTCAAAGCCACATTTCTGAGTGAAATTCAATATTGACAGTGCATCCAGAACTGTGGTGTCTTTGACAGGCAACAATATTATAAGGGGGCTAGAGGAAATTCAGTGGCAGGTAATATAGAAGAAGTCTGTACCTATAAATCACCTCAGTACTCTGAAGATTGCTATGATCGTCCTCACTTCATCTCTGTTGAAATCCATTCTCTATAGTTCATCCTCTATCAAGTTGAAGGCTGATTTACTAGGTATTCTGGCCATTCAAAAGATGGTGAGGGTCGTGTAGGAAGAAAACTAGAATTTCATGAATATTAAAACACTCCTGATACTTCCTCTTTCATTCAGCTTTGAATAAAGCTGAGATAAGGTTTTTTTGCTTGTTTTCTTGTTTACTGGTTTGTTTGAAGAATTTCTGTAGAAATCCAGCCAACCGATATTTCCCCATTTACTTAAAAAGATATTTATTGAGTACAAAAACATATACCAGGCACATAGCATAGTAGAGGCTGGTAATATTAATATAAGGGTGGATAAACTTTCAGTTATAAAATAAGCAATGAGGATGTACAGTATAGCAACTACAGTTAATACTACTGTATTCTATATTTGAAAGTTACTAAGAGAGTAAATCTTAAAAGTTCTTATCACAAGAAAAAAGATTTGTAACTGTGTATGGTGACTGACATTAACTAGACTTAATGTGATGATCGTTTCACGATACGTACAAATATTGAATCATGTTGTACACCTGAAGTTAATGTTATATGTCAATTATACCTCGATAAAAAGAAAAAGATAGCTATAGGACCTGTCCTCATGGAGCTTGCATTCTAGTGGGAGAGACAAAAACAAGCATAAATACATGAATGAATGAGTGAATTCAAACTGTGATCACTGTTAGGAAGTCACTGATCCAATTAGGGGCTGAGTTATAGAATGGGGAGGGGGAAAGGTGACATACGCTATGGGCAAGGAAGGGTTTTTTAAGAAGGCAATCCTTTAATGGCTATCAAAGAAAGAACATAGAGGTAGTCATGCAAAGTGTTGGAGAGAATAATATACCAGACAGAGAAGAGATGTGGAAAGGTCCTGAAACAAGAAAAGAGTTCATAACAAAATACAAAAATGCAAGAAAAAAACCCAGGAAAACCTACAACCAACCAAACCAAAACCCACACAAATATGGCCAGAGCATAGCTGGCTAGAGATAAATAGCTTGAGAGGATAGAGACAAAATGAGAGACCAGATTAGTCTATGCTGTAGGCTGTGATTCAGTAGGATGGACATCTGGATGAGTATCAGCCTTGGAGTTTCAGAATGACATATGCGGGGGGCGGGGGGCGGGGGGAGGGTTCCAATGACTCAGTAGGGCACACTGACGGGAGTAAGGGGATGAGTGACGCTCTTATGGCTACATGGTCAATATACTGGCATCCAGTCACATATATTAAGACAGTACTGAGTGGATTTGGTGACTTAAAAGCTACTGATCTTTTTATTGTACCTGTTCCTTTATAGAAAAATTTCAAAACAGCAAAGAGTAGAATGTTAGACTTGGGAGTGACCCAGACATCATCTGTTCCCTTAGGTTACAAGGGAAAAATTGAGGCTGAGTGATGTCAAACGATGGAGGCAGGACTGAAAATTAAATCAACCATGCCCCTCCCCACCCCAATAAAGTATTTTAGGGTGTGTGGCTAAGATATGTGGCTAAAATGGAATGTATGGAGGTGAACAGAGCAGAGGACGTGGGAGGCTAAGGTTCAGGGTATTAGAACAATCATTAATGGAAAGCTGATGGACAAATCTTCATGTAGCTTTGGTTACAAGAGAGTGAAAGGAAACAACCTACATTTCCATCAATAGGAGATAATTCAAGAAATGTAGGTAAATTCTTATGATGGGATATTATGTGGCCATTCAATGTGTTATTTGTGAAGAGGTTTTGCTGATGATTGACACTGCTTATGATAAAAATGAGAAAAGCAGGATATAAAAATATAGATATAAATTATGAAACATGTTGTCACCCATACCATGAAAAAAAGACTAGACATACATTTGTAAAATATAATATTTTACTATTCTACCTGTTTTGATACTCAATTATTATGTTCCAGTTGTTGTGTTAAGCCCGTGTATTATCTTACTAATCCCCATCAAAAACTAAGAAGAAGGCATTATGACTGCCCACATGAGTAAACTGAGGCTTAAGAAGGTTTAATGAGTCACTTGAGGTCACAAGGCTAGAAAGATGCTGAGCCAGGTGAAAAATTATGTACTACTATATTTTAAATCATTTTTAAGATGAGAAATCATATAGTACTATCTTTTAACTTATCTTTTTCTTTTCTGTGTTTTCCAATTTTACACTGTGGAAATAAACTGCATTGTAATTTAAAAAATAAATTGGATATCAAGTCAACTAAAAAGATATAATTGCAACTTGTGCTTCATTGGTGATCTGATTTTTCCTTCCCCTCTCTGGTTTTCAAATACTTCTTGATAGCTAGCTTTCTAGTCTGTTTTCAATTCATTAAGAGCTCATTTAGCACTTACTATGTTGCTAGTATTATTGATTCTATTTACCCTCAGAACCACTGGGCATGAGCTACTGAAAACACAAGTTCCCTTTCAGTACAATTACCCTTGTGCTAAGGAAATGACTTCCTCTGCTTTCACTTGCTCCTATTTGTTAAAGCTGGGTCACCAGAGGATTTGCACAATTGGAATTCACTTTCTCCTTACTTGCCCTCAGTGAATTCCTTATATTTGCAAGAAAATATTTCATAATTTCAATGCACTCTTACCCCATAATATTCTCATCTCTGCCCAGGAAATGAGAAGTATTTTGAGACCTAGAAGCTGCCAACCTGAGTTGTGTTAGAAACATTAAATGCCTCTTCTTTCTGCTCTTACCAACCTCTAGCTTTTCTCTAACTATTGACTGGGGAAGCAACAGTTTGCAAAGCTTTTTAATCTTTTTTTTCTGTGCGATGGCTTTACCAATGTCTTCATAACAGTTTTCTACAAATATTTTACTTCAATAAAATGTCTTAAAGAATGTGACAATTTTTCTGAATTTATGGCACTACTTTGGCTTTGATTATTTTGTTTGTTGTTGTTTTTTGTGGTGTTCTAACCTAAAAAGAAGAAACTAAAAATGACTGCTTTAATTTTATGTACTCTAAAAATCTCGTCAAACATAAAAGTTTATTAACCTAGAATATAAAAATTCTTAAATGGAAGACTTTTTAAAGAAATTTTCTAAAGACATTTGCTAAGTATTTCAAAATCATGGAATCATGTAAATAATAATAACCATAACAAAACTAACAATGCCTGAGGCATTACTACATGCCAGATAATGTGTTAATTTTTTTATTAAAAAATTTTTTTTCAAACATCTTTATTGGAGTATAATTGCTTTACAATGGTGTGTTAGTTGCTGCTGTATAACAAAGTGAATCAGCTATACATATACATATATCCCCATATCCCCTCCCTCTTGCGTCTCCCTCCCACCTTCCTTATCCCACCCCTCTAGGTGGTCACAAAGCACCGAGCTGATCTCCCTGTGCTATGCGGCTGCTTCCCACGAGCTATCTGTTTTACATTTGGTAGTGTATATATGTCCATGCCACTCTCTCACTGTGTT
The DNA here is from genome assembly GCF_028564815.1 of Eubalaena glacialis. Lineage (NCBI taxonomy): Eukaryota > Metazoa > Chordata > Mammalia > Artiodactyla > Balaenidae > Eubalaena > Eubalaena glacialis. The sequence goes on along the minus strand of NC_083722.1, from coordinate 97,262,343 downwards.
AATTTTTTTTAATGAAAATATTATTTATTTCATTTAACCCTCCAAACAAGTTTTGAGTTAGGTGTTATTACTGACTGTTATACCGATGAGCAGGCTATAAGCGGCTATGTAACTTGTGTCGGGACACACAACCAGTAAATAGCAAAACCAGGATTTAAGCCCAGATCATTCTCACTTGAAGGCATATCTTTCAATAACCATAATATCCTGCATGGTTAAATTATATCTGACAAATGAAGTGGTATTTATGTTCATTCCTTTTTAAATAAAACCACAGCTTGGAAAGCCAGGAAAGTTTTATTAACATCCATGTCATTCAGTTCAGTTTATGTTGAGTGTCCGTGTGTTAAAGGAAAGCTGCTTCCGAATTATTGATCAAAGCCTATAAAACTAACAATGGAAGACAAGAAACAGCAGATCTAATTTATTGACCACAGGTCCCTAGATGCAAACTGACATTATCAAATCAATCGCCTAATTTTAATAAACCTTGTCTCCACATCCCTAATCAATAGTATAAATTTAGATTAGCTGTCGCATATTTTTACAAGAACAATCTGCAACATGTAAACCTTCGTCAGCATTATATGTGGTCACATGGGAAACATGCCTATATTGTAATAAATGCCAAATTGAAATGCTTTAAATTAACCATCACTTGAAAACATGCAATTTAAAGATCTCCATGCAGAACTTTAATTATTAATAAAAAATGACTACTCTTAATTCAGAGACCACCATTTGCCATGCTCCATCAGAACTTCACACACTTATTCCAGTTAATCATCACCACAGTCGTATGAGATAGGTATTATCTCCAATTCAAGGCTGAAGAAACTGAGCCACATATGGGCTACTCACTTGTTCAAAAACCCACAGATGTTAAAGGGTGCACAGCCATTTAAATTAAGGTATGGGGACTGTAAGTGCTTCTGTTCTTTCAACTAAATAAGATTGCTTACCTCTGCAAGCACTTGGCCTCTGTTTCATAAGGCTTCCAAATCTTATCATTCATATGCTGAGCTATCAAAAGGCAAGGTGGCCTTATTTAGAGTAAAGTGAAAGCTACAACTTAAGGTCTGTTTTTTCTATTTAAATTGCTTTGATATTTTTACTAAGGCTTTACACTAGCCTTCGTGTATTTGCTGTTTATGCAATCACTATAAAGTTCTAATGGATGTGCAGTTACCAGAAATCCAATTATAAATTTTCTTGCAAACATTTAGATAGCAATAACTCATGGGCCTTTAAAAACTTCCTCCCTGATTAAGGAGTAGTTAAGTTCTTCTCTGCACTGGGTAAGAGCAATGTTGTTAGAATCTACCTGAAAATAGGTCATGGAAAGAAATATGAATGCTTCATCAATCCTCTGTCCCCTTCTGCATAGGGTGTGATGTCGGGAATTTTTGTTTTGGCCATCAGTAGTTACTAGTCTGATCAGAGACAAGTTGGTTAAATTTGCTGAACTTCAGTTTCTCCATTTCAATAAAAGACAATGATAATAATGCGATTAATATATCACTTCTTTATATATTTTATTAATAATGAACGAGGTTCTGTTAGTGAAAAGAGGTTTGTAAACACAAATGTGAATTAATGCTCCTAGGGATTATCACAAAATTCACCTGATCCAATCTCTCAATTTTACAAACACAGAGGCCCAGATAATTAAAAGAATTATGCAAGGACACAAAGTGACACTTCTAAACAACATGCTAGCTCTCTCATGCCAACTTTTATGGGACATTGCTCCCAAAGCAGCATATTTACAGGAGGCCTTATTGCACAACTCTAGAGGGCACCATTCATATTGTGAAATACAAACGAGGCATGTCCTGAAGCACAGCTTGAAACTCAAAATAAATGGGGCCCTCAGAGTTGTGTTGCCAAGTGACATTGTTTAATAGCTTCATCTCAACTGGCTTTTTCTTTCCTCTTTCACATACTTATCAATAAGCTCATTGTCTGAGTATTTAGAAATTTCTGTTCATTTTAGTGATTACCCTTGCAACATCTTATTATTTTAAACTGAATAAAGGGGTCTGTGCTACATACCCTTTCCTCAAAACACATTGCCTTTGCATAGCTCTGCATTGTGGGGGGAAGCAAGGGGCTTCAAAACCATAATGAAATCTACTGTTCTTCATATTAGCCTTGGCAAAAATAATGGATTTTTGACCATATATTGTCCTTAATTTTTCCCTGCTATTTGATATTGTCTATTTATGTTCTTTGGCTTTCAGAAATATTATACGACCTTGTATCCTCTTGTCTTGCATTTCCTTGACATCCTGAAAAGCCGTTTGTTCTCCAACAGCTTTTCTTTACTCTTCCAACCCATCAGTGTTGGTATCTCCCAAAGTTCAGTTCTAGGCTCTCAGTTCTTTCCCATCTTAACCAATGAATATCTTCCACTGCCAAGGTGAAGTCCTTGGGAATCAGAAAGACCTACGTTTTGAATCCCAGCTCTGTTATTGATTATATATATCTTCTTTGAACAGACCTTGGACTCTCTGAGCTCTGTTCTGTCATTATCAGACAAGACTGATTATACTATCTCACAGAACTGATCTGAGGAATAAATATTATCATGTGTAAAAGCACTATATGTCCTCACAAATTATAGTCCTATTGCAATAATTTCTATGTCATTGCCTTTTCACTGGAGTGTAAGTTCTTCGGGGCCTGGAGATTATTCCAGTCTTGATCACTACTGTATCCTCAGTGTCTAGAGTCTGCTGTCGCTATGTAGAAAGTGTAAAGTAAATGTAGCCTGAATGCAAGCTGGCATCCACCTGGTACAGTTTCTGGATAGTATTCTAATCAAACTTACCATGCTGGGAGCCAGAAGCAGTGCAAGCTATAGCATATCCATTAATTTCCATTTCTTAGAGAAGAAAAACTGTTAATTCAAAATTCAAATCAACACTTTATAAAATTCTCTTCCTCCTAATCTGTCATCTTCTCATGGCTCCCATTTCTTTCTCAACAATGTACCTTAAACTTCTCTGTAAACACTCATTCTTTTTCACTGCCCCACCCCTCCTGCCTCTTTTTCTCTCATTACTCATATTGTGCAAAAGTAGAGGAACTAGCAGCAAGCAGAAGAGGAGCTCCAGAAGGCCAAGGACAGGATTCTTTTTAGCTGGCAAGGGGAGTAGGGGAAGAATGGCTGTGCATGCATTAATGGATTTTGCCTCTATGTCACCTATGTTTTGAATGAATAAATGAATGAATGCCATTGGCCTGGTCCCACCACCTCTTGCAGTCCTCTTTGCCTGTTAGTCTTCCTCACTCCCTATATCCAGCAAGTCCTGGACCATGTTCATTTTGAAATGCATTCTTTCAACTTTCCTTAATTGTAAATAACTGATTTATGATATTCACTCACATTCTGCAAGTGCTAATGAAGAGAGGTGCTACTGCAGCAGATAAAGAGAAATGAGCTGGTGCAACCCTAGGGGACGGATATTAGATGAGAAAATGTTCATGTTTATTCTCCAGATAGAGACAATGAACACGTTACAAAGCAATAGAAAGTGAGATCAGAATGAGGGACATCTCTGTCCCAAACTGAGTTTTGTGTGTACTCCCTAATTATTTCATGAAGTGCTACTCTTTGCCTTTTGATTTATAAGCTCCTTGAGAACAGAGCTTTTATTAATTCCTTTGTTCCTTTTGCAACCATCAAGGTATACGAGCAAAGAACTAAGCATATTGCAGGTTCTCAATAAATTGAAAAAGTTCCTTCAATTCATAAAATGTCACTTTCTTCAGACCCGTGCAAAACAGAATAATCCTCCTTAAAAAGTTGAAGGAGGTAACTAGATATAATATGTGCTGAGAGGATTGCTCTTAAAATATTGCATTGTCTTGCTTAATTAAATTGCTCTATTATTTTAGCCCACCTACATCTGAAAAGCATGCTGCTAAGAAGTCTCACGATGACACCTGTAACATTAAAGAGGGAGTGTTAGTTTTTGGTGAAGAGTAGAATTTAGAGAATTTGACTAAAGAGCCACTAGCAAATCTAATGGAAAGATGGTAGACCTGAAGTCAACCTTAGCTTCAACAATTATGAGCTGTGTGATTTGAAGCAAATCTTTTAATATTTATTTTTCAATATCTACATCTGACTTCATTTTGTAGGATATTAGCAATGAATATAAAATATTAAGGCAGTACCTGGCATGGAGTACTTGCTAAAGATTCGGTAGTGTATCCTCCATAATAATATATCATTATCCAAGTCAAGTTGCCTGTCACTGCCATTCAATCTCCTTTAAAATATGTTCTTAATATTTTGACTATTCACTTTGCATTCTGTCTATTCCTTGTCAGTTTTACCATTTACACCCTTCTAATTCATGCTGATGCTTTTCAAGTCTTGGCTTAGTCACCATTTGGGTGCAATCTTTAGGTTACTTAATTGGGGCTCATAAATCAACTCCTCCTGGATTTCAATTTCTCAGCTTGGTTTTGGGTTACCCATTAAGGCTCATTCGGGGTCTTGGCACAAAGTCAGTCGAAGGCAACATGCCTGAGGTGGAGCAGCTCCCCAGACACAGTGTTTCACCAGGTGTAGGAAGAAGGCTCAGCTCCCCTGGTTATCTTGCAAAACTGCGTTTGCTTCAGGCTGTGAGCAGACTGCCCTCCCCCGCAACTTCACTTCATAACAGTGAGAACAAAGAAGCCTGCTCCTGTGAGAGATAAACTATTCAGCAGTGTTTGAGATGATTAAAAACAAGAAAAAGATTCCTTGTGGGTTTTGACAGGGCTTTCTCCTCCCCCTGCTGATGGAAGGCAGAGAGCTTCAGTCAACATTCTGCTACTAGGCAAGGGGTTTACAGCAATTCTGAACCAAGTCTAACCGAGCAAAACAAAGAATATTTTTCAGGTCTTGAATAACCTGAGGTGTGTTTTGGGGGTTGGGTAATCTCTTTCCCCGAAATGGAATGTAAAAGTGGTGTTCGCATTAACAAGTTCACAGAATGACTTCAGGGAAATCTCATGTTTAATTTGTGTACTGATTTGTGTACATGTAAATATGTGGTTTTGAAAGTGGTTCTTTGTTGCTGATGAGCCATCGATCAAGTTGCATTTTTAAGCTTGCTTTTGGAGTATTGTTTACTTGAAATGAGTGTTTCAAAAAGAGTATTTGGGAAGAGTGTAACCTTTTGAAATGTGGCCTTTGAGACAATTTTGGAAAGGTCCATGAAACCTGTTTGCACATTTTGGGGATATTCATCTCAGTAAAAAAGTGCTTACTGAGCATATACAATATCATCCGAAATGAATTATAAGGACATAAGGACATTATCAATAAGATTTTATGCTTATCTTGGGCTAATACCTTTTCCATTCTCTTTTGATTGCAAAGGAGTAAAAGAGTTGTATTTGTTTTCTAGGCTGATGTAACAAATTACCACAAACTTGATGGCTCAAAACAACACAAATGTATTCTCTCACAATTCTGGAGGCCAGAAGTCCGAATTCAAGGTGTTGACAGGGCTAAACTCCCTCCAGAGGCTCTTGGGGAGAATCTATTGCAAGTTATCTCCTAGCTTCTGGGAGCTGCCATCAATCGACCCTCGACATTCCTTGGCTTGTAGTTGCATTTCTCCAGTTTCTGACTCCTTATTTACATGGCCTTCTTTTCTGAGTATATCTTCTTTCTGGTGTGTCTCTCTCCAACTCCCTCTTCCTTTCTTTTATAAGTATGTGTGATTGCATTTAAGTTCCACTCAGATAATCCAGGATAAGCTCCTCTTCTCGATATTTCTAACTTAATCACATAAATTACCCTATGAGGTAACATTCACTGTTTTGCCATAGAAGGTGATAGCCTTAGGTTCTGTGGATTAGGATGTGGGCATGTCACATCTTTTGGGGGGGTCATTTTTCAGCCTAGCAGAGTTATTATCTCTCTGGCCTCTGAAGATTAGTGTCCATCCACGGGCAAAATATCCTCTCCCCATCCCAACATTCCCAAAAGTCTCCATCCACATGCAAAATATCCTCTCCCCATCCCAACATTCCCAAAAGTCTCAACTCATTACAGCACCAGCTGAAGTCCAAAATGTCATCTAAACGTCTAAGCATATCACCCCCAAAGTTCCAAATCTCATCATTTAAATCATCTGAATCAGGTATGAATGCAACTCTGGGTATGATTCATCCTGGGGCAAAATTCCTTTCCCTCTGTGGACCTGTGAAACCTAGGGAAAAAGTGATCTGCCTCCAAAATACAATGGTGGGACAGGAATAGGATAACAATCATAGATGTTCCCATTCTAGAAGGGAGAAAATGAAAGGAATAAAGGGATCATTGATCCCAAGAAAGTACAAAATCCAGCAGGCAAATGTCTTTGGGTTTCAAGGCCTGATAATAATTCTCTGTTGCTTGAAGCTATACACCCTCTGGGCCTGCAGCTCTTCATTCTGCACCCAATCTGCTCCCAACACGCTGTCCTTAGAATCATTACTCCTTTTTCTTTATGGGTCGTAGGTGTTTGCTCCTGTAAAATCCCAGTCTAATAGTCTTCCTTCATTTTGCCTCATCTCTATCCGTTTCTTTCCAGTCAGGCTGTGTTTCTGCTTCTGCCAATATAATATTTTCAAAAACCCTGTGCGTCTTCCATGTATGTCATGGACTGTCAAACCATTAGGCAAGAATGTCTTCCACAGATCTTTCTTGGATAACACTATCTCTATTCCCAGCTTCTACTGAGATGGTTGAGTGCATCCATGAATCACACACCTATAATGGCTTTATCAAATTGTTGTTCAATCACATCCTTGGCTTTCTTTCAAAAACATGATTTCCTAACAGTGAATCTCCCAATGTCAGCCTTTTTTTTTTTTTTTTCAATTTGGATAGGCTATGAATTTCTGACATTATTAAATTCTGGTTCATTTCTACTTAACAGTTCCTTTCTCAACTTATTTCTTTCCTTTTGGATTTTTACGATCAGCGGCAAGAAGAAATCAGGCTGCACCTTCAACATTTTGCTCAGAAATCTCCTCAGCTAACTATCCAAGTTTGTTGCTTGGAAGTCCTACTTTTGACACAACTATTGGACACAATTCAGCCAAATTTTCTGTCACTATATAACAAGGTTACCCTTTCCTTCATTTTCCAATAACAAGTTCTTCATTTCCTTCTGAACCCACACCAGCAGTGCCTTTAGCATTCATGTTTCTGACAACATTCTATTTATGACAATATATATGTAGTCTCTAAAACTATAGAAGATTTCTCTACCATACTCCTCACTTCCTTCTGAGCTCTCACAGGAATCTCCTTTAGTGTCCACCGTTCTGCCAACAGTTTGTTCAAGGAAATCTAGGCATTTGCAATCAAACTTCTCCAAATTCTTCCAGCCTCTATCCATTGTCCAATTTCAAAGTCATTTCCTCATTTTTAGGAATTTATTACAGCAGGTACATAAAAAAATCTGTTTCAGTTTCTTATTGCCACTGTAACAAATTACCACACATTTGGTGGCGTAAAACAATAGAAATGTATTCTCTCTGAAATCCAAAATCAGTTTCACTGAGCTGAAATCAAGGTGTCAGCAGGGCTGAGCTCCTTCTGGTGGCTTTAGGGGATAATCTGTTTCTTGCCTCTTCAGCTCTGGTGGCTGCAGGGATTCCTTGGCTTGTGGACAAATCACTCCAATCTCTGTCTCCATCTTCAAATCACCTTCTTTTCTTCTGTCTTTTTTTTTTTTTTTTTTCCTACGTGTCTATGTCCAAACTCCCTCTGCCTCTCTCTTATAAGGATACATGTGATTACATTTAGACTTACCTGGATAATCTAGGGTAAATGCCTCCTTTCAAGATCCTTAATCATATTGTTTGCCGTATAAAATAATATTTACTCCTTTGCCATACGAGGTAATACTCAAAAGTTCTAGGGATTAGGGCATGGACATATCTTTTTTGGGGGGAGCATATTTGGCATATACAACAGTTAACAATCCAATGATATCTTACTATGTGTCAGACACTGTGATAAACACTTTAAACTGTTATTTCATTTAGCCCTTAAAAATATGCTTTAGGGCTTCCCTGGTGGCGCAGTGGTTGAGAATCTGCCTGCCAATTCAGGGGACACGGGTTCGAGCCCTGGTCTGGGAAGATCCCACATGCCACGGAGCAACTAGGCCCGTGAGCCACAACTACTGAGACTGCGCGTCTGGAGCCTGTGCTCCGCAGCAAGAGAGGCCGCGATAGTGAGAGGCCCGCGCACCGCGATGAAGAGTGGCCCCTGCTTGCCGCAACTAGAGAAAGCCCTCGCACAGAAACGAAGACCCAACACAGTCAAAAAAATAAATAAATAAAGCCAGAAAACATCTTTAAAAAAAAAAAAATGCTTTAAAGAATGTATTATTATCTCCATTTTAAAGATGAATAAATTAAAATCAGAGACAGTAAAATACTTCCAAAGTCTCACAGAGGATTTGTGCCACTGAAGGTGCAAAGACCTTATTCATACTGCTCTACCACCTCTATTTGGCTACTGTGCTTCAGGAGTTTACATGTTAATGAAAAATTTTTTTAAAAAGATACATATACATAAAATAGTTACAGATTTCATCATAATCCAAGCCTGCTCCCCTTTACTGTGAATCCAATACACTTTAAGAATAACCAGTAAATGGAATGACTCAACTGCAGGTGGACATATTATGGGGGTCGCAGTGATTCTTGGATTACAAATGTCCATTCATTCTCATTCTCTGCCCCACGTGAAACATTCATTGTTGCCTGATGGCTGTATTAAATTCAAGCAATGAGGAGGGTACATACTATGTGACTCAAAGCACTGCTTTGCTACATGTTTCCGATCTGGTGAAAGATTTAGAGCTAGGAATCTAGACAGATGAAGAAATGAGTGTGGTCAACTGTCAGCGTCACGTCCATTAAACAAAAACAACTTGGACTCAGTCTCTCTATGAGGGACCATGGGGAGAGACAAAGGGAAGATGAGGCAGTCCTGTCCTAAAAGAAAACAGTGGAAGCTCACGTTCATTAAATGTACATGCTAGAAAAATTATGGTGCTGGAAAAGACACACTGGAAAGTAGAAGGTCAAGTATCAGCAATGACCTGAGATGGAAGAAGCTACTTTGAAAAGTCAACAGAGACAGAACCTTGCATAGAAGAAGCATGCAGCTAGGCAGACAGAAAAGAAGAAACAGATGTAGGTGATGGCAATGCTGACAATGCTGTACATATTTGTGTGATTGGAGCAGAATCCAAGGACTGGATTGGAGAGGAAGGTAATTAGGAGATTTTCCCCAAAACTCTGAGTCATTTTTTACTTTATAACACTGATCATTTCTAGTATTAGTAAGACAAACATAATCTATGTTTATGTAAATATTACATAAATCACACAAACACATTAGTGAACACACAGACAATAATGATCACAGGTAATGACACCTTGCATAAATAACCACTGTTAATATTTTATTCTGAGTCCCTCCTATTGTATACATTTATCCATATCTGTATACTTTTTTTCTATATTGAGATTTTGATGCACAATCTGCCCTGGTGACTGATTTCTTCACTTAGAAACCTGATGTAAAGATTTTTCAGGTAATTAAATATTCCTCCAAAACATGATTTTAAGAGCTGTACATCGATCACATCGGTATATTGTTATTCATTTAATAATTCCCTAATTCTGAGTATTTAACTCATGTCTTATTTTACCCTTTTATAACTACTGATCTGACCAACATATTTGTACCTATAACTTTTATGCACATCAGTAGGATTCATCACTTTCAAATGAGAAGCAAGGGAGTCCCAGCAGTGATTCAACGTTAATATTCTCTCTCTCTCCTTTTTCCTCCCTCTTATGTATCTATCTGTGTGTGTTGTACACACTCCCCCAAACATATGTATATATCTACTATGTAGACATGTACACATATACAAATATACATATTTGTTTTATAGGATTATTTTATACAGCGAATGTTATATTAATATGATACAAAGGGTTATTACGTATAGCATTTTGTAAGATTATTACATATATAATAACCTATACATTATATATTATATACAATGGCTTATGTTATATATAGGGTTTTATATTGGTTTTGAAGGATTATTATATGTATAATACCCCATATATACATATGAAATAACCCTACAAAACAGATAGCAATATACCAGCAAGGCTAGAGAGGTAGTTAAAATACATACATGGCAAATCCAGGATTCGATCTCAGTCCTCTCTAGCATCAAGATTTAAATTCTTTCCTCTAAGACCATACCGCTACTGCTGCTACTACTAATTTACCTTAATCGAGCACTAACTATATGTTAGATAAAGTACTAAGTATTTTATATGACTCGTACAACTCTTACAACGACAACTCTGTGAGGTAAACAACTGTTATAACTATTTCAGAGTTGAAGAAACAGAAATAGAGAGAATTGAGTAATTAGTGCAAGGTCACATAGCTAGTTACCATATTTGTCAAGAAGTCTCAATGTGTGGAAACATGATATTGAAAGATGACTTTTATTTGAAGGTTTTGAGTTAGAACTCCCTGACATTTCTCATAGTCCCACTGGCAAATATTTCAATGATGGCACTGCAGTGTATTGGGTAACAATATAAGCTCTACAACCAGATGGCTCCAATTCAAATCTCAGCTCTGGCACATACTAGCTGTGTGATCTTTGACAAGTTATTTAATGTATCTCTGCAAATTTTCTCATCTGTAAATTTGAGATAATAATAGGTTAGTTACAAAAATTATATAAGTAAATAACAAAATTTAAATGTTCTCTTATAATAAGGCTTCAGTAACTGTTAACTAATATCCATAGAGGTAATAAAAATAATGACAAAAATATCAAATAAAAAACAACAGATAAATGGAGGCATTTTCCTCTTGGATTGAGCTGTAAGAAAGGAGGAGATTTTTGTTGGAAAATTCCAGTTAGGCCTTCTTCCATTAACATTTAGAAAACAGTGAAAATACTATAGAAACATAATAACCATCTAACATTTGACTCTTTTATACTTCATAAAATAATTAACTTATTTTAGTCTTCTACTCTGGCTGAAATCAAGTGAGCTCTCAGCTCTGTGCTGGGTGGGCCTTAAAACAGAAGCTCAGGGCATGCAAAAGAACTGGAATCACTTTTCCAGCTTTTAGGAAAACAACACTAATGAGATGTAAAAAAGGCCACAGGCATGGCCCAGAGAAGGTCTGAAATGTGAACAGGGGCTAGTGAGTTGAGGGGAGCACCCTTCTCACTCCTCCAAATCAACACATACAAGTCTGCAAGCTTAATGACCTTGGCTCATCCTAAATACAATAAGACATCTGTATCACATCTGGTAAGACAGGACCTGGGGGATACAGAATGAAATAATTTTATAATTAAAAGGGCCATTGGCCCAAATACTAAGGTAATGGAGGCCCTAAAAGCAGAAGTGAATGACTCACACAAAGTGATTCCAATCCAGGCATTCAGACTCAAAGTTCAGTGCTCTTTCACTTACCTCGTTTATGTATGTATGTGTGTGCAAGAATATATGTGTGTGTCTATGCATGAACATGCATATATATTCATGTATATGTATATATACATGAAAATGTATATGGATGTTTATGCAGAAATATGTATATATATGCATGGATATCTGTATATATACATCCATATACATATTTCATTCCGTATATTCTATCAAATACTGTCAGGCTCTGTTGCATAATTTAGGTCATGAATTATTGATAATACCCATAGAGAAAGTTTAGGTTAATTTACATCAAGATGCTTCTTGAACACATTTAGCAATTTTTCACAGCTACACATAGGAGCTGCATAGATATAGATTTAGTTTTTGTATTCTATGGATTTCCTTTTACGGATGTGGTGTCAAACCGCAGGGACATTTTCAAAAAAGGATATGACTAGAGCAAAATCAAATGACTTTGCAACTGAAGTCCGCAGTTTTGGTGAGAGCTTTCCTCTGCTTCTTTGTCACCGTGCATAAGACAAGCTGTACTGTGCTGTTTCAGACAAAGGAGCTGGCAAGAGAAAGGCTACGAGACTCCGCTCTTTCTTGTCTATCTAGTCACAACTAGTGTGCAAAACCATGTTTACTTTTGTAGTGATAGGCAGTCATAACTCACTTCTTTAATGAAAAATATGCTATGGTCTACCTTTCCCTGAAGCAAAAAGCCATTATAACTACCCCGTGTTTTGTTTTCCTTAGTAAAACTCACTCATTTCATCTACTATCGGGATAGCATTTCATTTATCTTAACTCGTTCTTTTCCTCTAGATAGTAAACCAAGCTCAGTGGTGATAAAGATGATGAGGGTCCCCCTGCTCAAATGCCATAATCTCCTAAAGCTTCCCTTGTGAGGAAGTGAGATCTGCAGTTCTGGTACATTGACTGGATTTGATTTCTTTGTGTTGAAATAACTCTGTATTTCCCCGTCACACCAGGATGCAGAAAAGTGAGGAATAATTGGCATGTTCTCTCGTTTGGATCTTTATTAGTATGTGATGTTGGGAATCTACTTACTGGCAATTTCAGCCTCATTACTAGGGTGTGTGTTGTGGCAATAAAGTAAGCAGCTCAGCTTGAAGATCCAGGCAGTCTCACGCCATTATGTTAAATCTGGTATGCAGTTGTGAGGTGCTAAGTATTACTGTCAGGCAGGCAAGTCCTTGTTCCACAGCAATGGTACAGTGCTTAGCACATCACTGGCACTTAGGGCGATGGATGAGAGAATGAAAAAATTTTACCATTCCCCTGTACCACTGGAACCATTATTTCCTTAATATTCTTGTCCAGCATGACTCACCTCTTTCAATTAATGTGTTACAAAAGAAAATTTGATAACACAGGTATCTTTTGAGAGTCATTATTCATAATATGTATGTACATAAATATGGCACTATGAATATTTAGACTCACTGGCTTTTTCTTTCCATATAAAAATGACAGCACATAGACTAAATTTGGGGAAATGCTGAAGTTTGAATATCCTCAATTAATAGTCATAATAATAACATAAAGCAACTATCATTTAAGTACTTTGTATATACAGAGTTACCTCATTTAATTTGATCCTCATAATAACCTTATGAGGAGAACACCTTAGGAGAACATCATTGTTTTTCTCACATTAGAGACAAGGAAACTGATTCTAAGCAAAATCGAGATTAATGATATGATAAAACTTATAATAAAAATAAACCAGAAGTTATCTGTTCAGCTGTTCTTTTATGCTGAGATTTATCAATAATATCTTACTTGATTCACACAACAATCCTATAAGATGAGAATTGCTATCTTCATTAACAGATGAGGGAACTGAAGTTGCCCAGCCACACAGCTACTAAGTGGAAAAGTCAGGATTTGAGCTCCATTATCTTGCCTCCTAGGTATGCAGCACATACCTCTATGTAGCACAATTTGCTACATAATCACACCATATAAGTCAAAAGCATACCTTATCAAAGGAAGAGCTAGGAGGGCTTTAGAAAGATTCTAGTTCTGCTGGCTCACATTTTACAAGTGAGGAAACTGAACCTGAAGTTGCAATGCTCATCAGCAGGACTGTGATTTCAAATCAGTCCAAAGAACTGAGCTGTATTTTTCAAAAATTCTGTTTATTGGTGAAGGCGGCAGAGAATCATTCTGCGTTAGTGAAATAACCAGGAACTTTTGTACTCATAACCACACCTTCAGAGCTGTGTGTATATAGCATGAGAGAGTTTGTATAAACAGAAGAAAATCACTCAACCAATAGCAGTAGAAGGTTAGCAGTTGACCTTTGCCTTCTTTCAGGAAGCACAGAAGAGCAAGGAACAGTTCAAACTTGGGAGAAGAGGACAAAGTACTATTTGTTTTCTTCCATTTGATTTCTATATTAAGCTAAGCACTTCCTTGAAACTGATGCCCAGAGCTGTCATTTAGCTACTCGCCATTATCACATCTGAATCCCGCAGGCCCACTTCAAATGCAGGGGATACACCTGCGGGTTGTGAATGGGTTTCCTCAACAATGCTGCCCAATTGACTCACATTTAAAAATACTTTGATCGACCCATCCCTTTGTCACATGAGCTAGAAGCACTAGAGGATGTTGGAATAAAAAATCTGCTGCCACAGCCACATATGTTGACTTTACCAAAAAGAGATATCTCCTGTCTCTATAGAAGAAGGATTACTTGCAGTGGGAAGACTGATGTTCCTCTGTCAGAAAGCTACCTTGGAACAGGTGCTCCCAATTAATTTCCATGAGCCACATTCACCCTGTGGTTAGATAATTAAAAAAATAACCTGGGTGAAACTTCTCATGTCAGTATAGCTAGCACATCTGATGTAATGAAATGCATTTAGGAATATTCCACTAAAAATGATTAATCTTTATTCTGGAATACATTTTAATGAATAATATTACTGATATTCTAGATATTAAAATTAAATCAGAGCTATCCTATAAAACAAAAAGAACATAAGGTTATTCTGGAAAATGTACAAAATATAGAAAAGAATAAACACAAATTTCAATACACAGAGACATGAATATGATTCATTTCCATTTTGTTTTTGCATATATATTGACGTAAATGTAGTCAAACATTATATGGGAGACATTAATCGATAGCACATTCATTAAAAAAAATAATTAACCAAGAAATATACATAGTCATTGTAAACTAATTGGAAAACCACAATTAAGTAAAATACAAGCCTCACTTTTTTTTTAGAGTAGCACAATATTTTATCTGATATGTTTTATTTGTTTGTTTGCTTAACAATTCAAAGAATCATATTACTGTGGTAATTGATTTTTGTGGTTGTTAGGGAGCCCATGTGCCTTGGGGAGGATTTTAAATATCATGCAACTGAGTTCCTTCCAGTTTTCTTTCTCATTAGGAGGACTGGAGAGACCAGACCCTTAGAAAAGATTGGACAGAGATATAAAAGAGACAATTATGTGGTCTATTACCAATTCTGATGGACCTTATGGTATTTAAATGAACAAAGCTCTCTTTGTCATTTCATTAACATGCTTCCTTTTCAAAGAATGAGCAGTTCTCATCTACTTCCTCCATTTTGGGAAAACAACCCAACTTTTCTCAAGCTCATTTGAAAGGGAAGAGTAATTGATTGAGAATGTGTATGGCCTCTGCATGTACCTAACTCTGTGGCTTCTCTCAACCTACACTAGTGCAAGAAGTGGTATGTTATATTCCAGTGGAATAAATAAAGGTTTAAAAGTACAGAACATAATAATGCTTGTTTGATTTATAATTCCATGGCATTTGTTAGTGTGTTGTTTTCATTCCTTCTCTTTTTCCCTCTTAGGAAAATGAGATGCATAACATCTGGCCAGAACATACTGTTCTGAAAGGGTTCAGACTTAATATGCTGGATTTCTTCATTTGAAGTTTATCCCATTACAAGGATTTTAGTATTTGCATATCATTTTTCCTTGTTCCCTTTAAAAAAGTAATTTTATACATTAGGTAGTCTACTGATTAAAGTGTATGCATCCAAATTTCCCATATTTAAAAAGCCATGATGAGCGTAAATGAAAATAATGATCCATGTGACCAATGGGCTTTTCTAATATTTCACTCTGGCCTATTTTAAGAACTACTGAGGCATAGAAATATTATTGTACATATACTATTGTATATATTGTATATTATTATATATACATAAATAGATCCTTTTATTACTTATCGTGGTGTTCAATATTAAAAGCTGGGGAAGATTTCTGATTCAACTGATATCTGAAGAGACACCACCTTATGATCTCTTTCTTTAAATTTCTGTGCTGCTTATACAAGATACTGCTTTATGTAAAACACGGAACCACATACCTTGAGCCTGCTCTTTCTGTTTGACTCTTCCAAAAGTGAAAGGAAAAAGGTAAGGTGAATCAAGCATCAAATAAAGCAAGGATACAAATCTCTGTACAATTAAGTTCTTGAGTAGGGATGGGAGCAACATTTAGATGTGCTATTGCAGACACATCTGCAGATTTCTTTGGGATTACCCAAGGTTCTGAGCTATTTCACCTTGGAGCTTTTGCCCAAGATGGTATCTCTTCCTGTAATGCTTGTTTACTAACTTTAACCCCTGGGACTCTCACCTAAACTAAACCCTATTTGTTTTTTGGGTAGAAGTAGATAGAGATTTTGTGGGACCTGAAGCTTATATAGATTGGAGGGGCTTATTTTAAGAAAAAAAATATATATAAAATTATAAATACAGGGACTTCCCTGGTGGCACAGTGGTTAATAATCCATCTGCCAATGAAGGGGACACAGGTTCAATCACTGGTCCGGAAAGATCTCACATGCCGTGGAGCAACTAAGCCTGCGCACCACAGCTACTGAGCCTGCTCACCACAACTACTGAAGCCCACACGCCTAGAGCCCGTGCTCCGCAACAAGAGAAGCCACCGCAATGAGAAGCCCACTCCCCGCAACTAGAGAAAGCCCGCACGCAGCAACAAAGACCCAACACAGCCAAAAATAAATAAATAAATTTATAAAAAAGTTATAAATACAAAAGGTATACTGGAAGTGACTATTGATTGAGAATAAGAAAATTCAGGAATTACTGCAGACTCGAGATTCAGGCCACTCTCCTCCAGGATCTCTTTAGACAAGTTACTAGAAATGCTTAAGCAGAAATGATACCTGATTGTCTCTTGGATTTTCCTCCCCAGCTGGTACACGCCCAGACCTCCTTGGGACCTTCCCAAGGGAGGGGCCAAAAGCTGGTGTTTCCTTAGCATCATGGCAAATCTACCTTTAAGTCACACTCAGACAGTCCTTTCCTGTAAGTCTTCCCTAAAAGCCTGCTTTCAGCATCCCTATCCTGGGCTTCCATAGCATCCTGTATCCACCTTCATCATAGCATTTACCACCTTGTACTGTAAATGCTTCATTACAGTAGGAATCTTTAGGACAGGATATCTGAATCCCTCCCCATTTTATCCCCCGTTTCTAGCACAGTTCCTGGAACATACTATGCAGTGAGTTAATCTTTTACAATAACAGCAAATAACTGCGTACTGCTTCCTACGTGCCAGGCCCTGTTCTAAGCATTTTACATATATTCACTATGACATAGTTACGATTATTATCAACATGAAACAGACGAGGAAACTAAGAAGTAGAGTTTAAATAACTTGTCCGAAGCCAAACAACTAGTTAAAGTTGGAGCTAAGGTTCAAACGCACACCGTGTGCTAATGAAGTCCACTTTCTTAACACTAAGAGTACTGCCTCTCAAAAGGCATGAGTATACGGAGGATACTTTCTTCACTCCTATTCTGAGTGGCATTTGAACTCTACGCCTCAAGGCATTGTTTGTACAATGACCAGCTCCTGATCATTCAAGAAATGATAATCCAATTTGTGGATTTTTGAAGACTTTTCACCCCCCTACAGCTTCTTGCCTGCAGGGAGCATTTACATGCTTGTTAGAACCTCCCCAGAGATGAAGGCCAGAACAGGGAGGTTATTACTGCCATTATCCTGCACACTCTCCAGGTATCTATGCTACTGGGGACTGGGAAAGCTAAGGTTGCAGTAGCTTGTCAGTATGTGTGGATTCCAAATAGGACACAGCTGCTAATTATCTATACCTACCCCATTCACCCCTTAAGGGTTGATCATCCAGACCAATCCTCTCGTTGGAAAGATGCATTAAGTACACAAGTGGAAGCTCAGAATATGCACCTTAAGTAAAGTTGAAAGATTTTTAGTAGGAGAGTGACAGGATAAAAACTATATTTGAAGACGGTTAGGAGAAGGATTGCAGAAGAGGAATAAATGGAAGACAAGGAGATCAGTCACAGGCCAGCTGGGATTCCACTGCAGCCAGCTTCCTATGTGGACACTTACACTGCAAACAAGTCAACCATTTTCAGCATTTTACCTGAAATAATTATTTGCTAAAATTGATTTTATTTTAATTTTTCAACTCCAACGAATCTCTTAACAATTTATTTTGAAAACCGTATGAAAAACTGTACTTTAGTTTTGAAGATAAAATGTGCATATGCAATTGGGTTCCTCAAAATAGTAATTTATACTTATATTTCCTAGCCAGCAAAGTTTACTAAAATTTCCCTATACCAAGGTTTACTTCTACTATGCAGAATTTTCTTTTTGTGAGAGTAAGAGATATCAGGCCCCAGGGAAATTTTTCTTGCAATTACAGGCATCGAAAGAGGGATGACTTTTCTATCCAAGAGACAGCTTTTGTGATTTTGTAATCCAGACTGTATATGCTTTATGCAACATTAATCTGCCTCATTTTGCTCAGATGAGAGGTTTTATATGTCATTTCCAGGAAAAATTGGTGACCATAACTGCATAATGAGGTTGAGTTCTTAGCAGCTTATTAGGACTGGGTTTCTGAAATTTTTTAAAGCATTCGTGGAGGCTGGCAGAAATGAGCAGAATTATTCTGCAGTAAACTCTCATTTATTTAGAAGGCACTCACTGGGAGTTTACAATCATGTGGCAATAACTGCAGTGACCTTTAACAGGGCACTGCCTACTCAATGGAGTTATATGAAACCAATTGAGGAAAGCAAACTCTTTTAAAGCATCTGTTATCACTTTAGAGGCACCATTTTAAACGCTGATAAATTAAAATACTTACTAGCTACCGTTTAAGCAGGTCTTCTACAAAGTGTTATCAGTATTACTAGTTTAGTTTGAGTTAATTTATGCCTTAAAATACCACTTTGTTTAAATTCTTGTAATTCCAATCACCACCATGCCTTTGTTTGATGCAATTTATTCCATATTGACTTAATAGAATAGATTTTGTCCATCTAAAAAAATAGAATGTTCTTTGGCAAATATCCACTGACATCATCAGAAATCATGCATTAGATACTTTTCAAGTATGACACTATTTTAGAGATTTTAAGAATGGGTTTTTATATATAGTATAGGTTTTTAGTGCTCAAGCCAGGTGTCTTTTGGAAATTTGGAAATTAACAGTTTGCTTGTCCTTTTGTCCATTTTTCCAAGTAGGAAGTGCTTTCTACTGAATGTGGGATACCCTTTGTGTAGCATGGCCTAGAACTTAATAGATGCTCATTACCTTTCTTGAAAAATGGAGTGGTTGAATAAATGAGTGGTTCAGGCTTTTATATGTAGTGCCCTAAATTTGAAGCTGGTAACAGACAACACAGAATCATTTAGTCAAGAAGGTCCTGGCATGGGATTCCAGCCAAGCAGAAATGAGCTAGCAGATAACAAAGGTCTAGGCAAACAGAGGTGTAGAAGATTCCAGGAGGAGAGTAGGCAGGCACCAGAGTACTACACAGGCAGAGAGGGCCCAGAGGGCCAACAAGAAAGGCACCATCAACAAAAGGTCTAACTATGGGCCCATAAATGTCAGCTACACGCAGGAATCAGTGGAAGGTAAATAGGAGAGTATCTCCATGTCTGAGAAACTCTGCATTCCTTCATTCAGCTTTTCATTCAGTGGTTGATCGTAACTATTTATCGTGTACTACTATTCACCAGATTGTATTAGCATCTGCCTAGAACTCAGTTTTCAGCACTGGATAGTTATTCAACAGCTGTTGATTAAATAGAATTGGTTGAAGATAAATGGCATAGTGAATAAGACTGAAGTAGGTCTGGAAAAAGTACCCAGGCAAGGTGCTCATGTACGTAAAAATCAGCCATGGTTTACTCCACACATTTCTCTGCATCTTATTAGTGACACTGAATGTGTCTGTCCTTACCCAGACATATCTGCAATCAGGAACGATATCCAACTGTCTTGTTACATCTTTTAGTATAATTTCCCATTGTCCCTTCTGTTCCTAAAGTAGAAGAGTGAGTCTGAGTTAGGGAAGATTGCATGGCTCTTAAAGAAATGGACTCAATGTGACACAAGGTCACGGTCCCATGTGGACTCAGTAATGATTACAGTAGAACTAGCTATGACTGGAAGAACACAAAAACACACATTTGCTAATTTACTATCACTCTTCTTTTCATCAGCTAATCTGTGTAAACATGTAGATGAAATCATAAGAGCAGGCTACCTCAAGAGCAGTGAAGTAAAAGGAGACTTTTTTCTTTTATTAAAAATATTTTGTTTTTTATTTTTGCATTTGACCACTCCACTGAGGAGCTGAGTCTTATAGTGACATAATTAACTGGAAGCCATACATCTTCTAGTTTTTTTGGTTATACCTAAGGGGCTATAGCTAAATTATGTATAGGGAAGAAAATTGTCATTGTGTATCTTCAGATTCTAAAACTATGTTTTGCATACTGGAAATTGATCAAACATCAGTTGACTTGAACCGAGTTTGGAAAATGCATATAGATCTGAAAGGTGTCCTTTAAACCATGTAGGTAGTAGACATCACCCTATCAGATTAGCTACAGGCACAAATGGGGTAAGAAGAATATGGGATCAAGAATGAACTAATCTAAAGTGGAAGAAACGTGAACTGATAAATCAAGAATCGGGATCAGAATAGAGAGGGTAGCCATGGATCAAGAAGAACCAATCAAGTTCATAACAGAAGTGTCCTGTTGATCTATTGTTTTTCATGTTATTCACATTTCTCACTTTTGGTTTTGATATTTTCAGCTAAGAAACAATCTACCTGCATTTCCTTCAAAGAGATAGCTCATATTCCTATTGAATATGAATTAAAAGATGACTTAAACTTCTGTGCTCCTTTGGAGTATTTGTTTGAAAATCTTGTCCATTTCTAGAAACTTCTGATAGTTAAGCAATATCTCACTCAAATCCTGTCTCTCAGTAGCTTCAGTGTTCTTGTTTTGAAGCAGAAAATTCACTATTTTGGACAATGTGGAATTGAAGTGTCCTGGTTCTTTGCAGAAAATCAACTACATCAACATCTTTCAGATATAACCTGTCTGAATACTACCAGTTTTTTAAAAGTTTTCTTTGTAAAATTTCAATGACAACGAGCTTATGGCAAACCTACTACATAACTTACTGGTATGCGGGATACAGTAAAAAAGGAAGCTAAACCTACTCCTGTTAAAAAAAAAAAAAAAGAGAGAAACAGAGAGAGCGAAACACAAAACAGTATATAATCTGGCTCCTTATTCTACAGGATTGATCAAAATATTGTAGGTATTCATACGATGTCATAAATAGTTTCAAAGGCCAGGAGTTTAACCTGATATGTGGTTGTTCCAGGATTTGATCTTGGGCCTCTCTGACTGCAAAGTCATTGCTCTTTTTACAATATTCTAAAACTAGCAAAAGTTAGTTTGGAAAGCTAGCTTAACCAGGAAAAAAAGAAAATTCTTTCTAAGAAAAAGGACTTGCAAGGTCTCCTCTGGCATTTTTGCCAAAGAATACTGAGTGTATATTACAGGGAGGCATAAACTGAGCCTTAAAAAAATTAGGTGAAAATGTTTCCTTTCAAGAATCTGCTGAGGTTAATTAAATATTGTATTAGTGAAATGATCAATTCAAAGGCTAGCTTACACCTTTCTTTTCTCAAGAAACTCAAAGTCCTTCATGATAATACCTAAGAGCAAAACCTGTAAAATACCAAAGGAAGTAAGACTGTGAAGCAATAGGACAATTACATTGTCTTCACATACTGATGAATCACCTGTGCTCTTACTCTCACGTGCTCTTAAATTTGAGTACAAATTTCACACAGCAGAAATGAAAATTAAGGGGAGTGTTGGTGGGGCTTAAAAAGGGTTCTTACACAATACAGTAAAAAGAAGTCTTATGGTGGGAAGAGAGGAAAGGCCAAATCGGTAGTAGTGCCAGCCACTAGATTTAAAAGCATTTCCTATTGAACTCAAAGATGGGTGCAAACAGCATAGAGTAAGGTGCCTAACTATGAACAGGCTTCTAATGACAATGTCTAGTTCCTTATCTTTCTGTGCACATGTACACATACACACACACATATACACACAAACATACAAAAACACAGTTTGAAGTCTCCCTGCCTACCCACCAAAATGTCACAAATATACACACACATCAAGAACATACACATGTACACAAATACAAATACCATCACATACATGTGCACACACATCACACATGAACTGACCATAATACACACCTACCTTCACACACATGAATGTAAGGAATGTGGTGCATACCACCCAATTCATGACCATGCATGTGCACATGCAACACACATACTTCATACAGCCACACACCCACACACTCACATGTGCAACATACACATGCACACATGCAGATAACATGAAACACAATGCTAACACAGAGATGCACACACATGCCTTAGGCAAGAGGCCACACCCACATCACAAATGCACACATGGATACACTCACACACAGGTGCATAAACAATAAGAAAGAAGACTCAGAAGACTCCAGAGAAATTAAATATATCTCTATTAAAAGTCTGGCAATTTTTAAGTCATAAAGAGAGAAATGGGGAAAAAAGGGAAATCAATACAAGAAGGATAGAATAAACACGTTTTCAAGCCTCTGAGGCTTCCCTTTGCCGAATGGAGATTACCATTTTAATTAAAAAGAACACAGTATCAATGCCATAGCAAGTCATGGTAGGTGTGTTTAACTCCAAAATTCCAGGCGGCACTGCTTAATCCTCTAGATACACAATTCAGTTCCCAGCTGAGCTGAGCAATTTGATCAAGGTCACTGGGAACAGTAAGCAGTACGAGCTTGACTTACGTTTGAGCATGAACCACAAGTCCACTCCCTTAAGTTCACTTCAATATTTCATTTCATAAACAGGAAGGGGAAATGGATTTAACACAGAGATTTCTCCATTTAAAATTTTATTTAATTCCTCATCATAGATGAGAAGTTTGACAGTGATGAGGTGCTCATAATTTATGCATGAATCTGTTGCATTTTAAGTGTGTCCAGGTGCACACGGAAAATGGAGATATGTGCTTTTATGTGGTGTCTCTGCATGAACGATGTCCAGCTAGCACCCAACACACTCTGAGGATGCAAACGATGCTATTTTAAATATGATTAATAAACATAAATGAGAAAGAAAACATTTTTCAACACTCCATCTTATAACACACTTTAACAATTATTTTTGTGTGTGAAGAAAAACAACGATTCTGTTGGCGTGCAGACATAAAGCATGATTCCTTACCACCCTCTTGTGGTGATTTTAAAGAACAATTTTCTCATCACTGAATATCCTCTACCTCCTCCCCACCTCCTACCACCGTTTCTAATAATGGGCCTCTAGAGGCTTTTAGGGTAAACCACAGAAAACTGCTTATATTTGACCATTTTTGTTCTACAAACATGGTAACGTTATGCGTTATGGTTGTAACGAAACCCCTCCTGATTGCCAACATGTTTTCTGAACCCCAGGACAATTCATACACCGCATTCTTGGATTTGTTTTAAATTATCGTTCCATTAGAACTCCCTGTCTAGGGTGACCAGAATTGTATCATACTCTTTCTTTTTTTTTTTTAAACATCTTTATTGAAGTATAATTGCTTTACAATGGTGTGTTAGTTTCTGCTTTATAACAAAGTGAATCAGTTATACATATACATATGTTCCCATATCTCTTCCCTCTTGCATCTCCCTCCCTCCCACCCTCCTTATCCCACCGCTCTAGGTGGTCACAAAGCACCGAGCTGATCTCCCTGTGCTATGCGGCTGCTTCCCACTAGCTATCTATTTTACATTGGGTAGTGTATATGTGTCCATGACACTCTCTCACCCTGTCACATCTCGCCCCTCCCCCTCCCCATATCATACTCTTTCTAACCACATTTTTATCAGTATTTACCAACATGACATTCTGGTCCATTAGAGCTGCTTCCAGTCCTGCGCTGCACACATGACCTCTTCTTTGTTCCTCCTTCCATGAGTGTCCCTTCCTGGCTCATCCAATATCTATCCAGTTCTTTATTGCCCAACTCAATATAACTTTCTTGGATGTATCCGACTTCCATCAATCTGTGTCTTCTATTTTGATGGCCAAAATTTGAACCTAATAAATTAATTGCTCTATACTGCCTTAATCTCTAATGGTGTCCCACTCTTGAACCACTGCCCCCTGCCCCTGGCAGCTATGTACTGAAGGAAGAATATCTGTCTGTCACCTCTCTAACTATCTATCTATCTATCTATGGTAGGCAGAATAATGGTCCCCCAAAAATGTCCATGGCCTAATCCCCAGAACAGTGAATATGTTTGGTTATATGGCAAATGAAAGTTAAGGGTGCTAATCAGCTGACCTTAAAATAGAGATTATCCTCGATTATCAGATTGGTTCAGTGTAATTACAGGGGTCCTTAAAAGTATAGAAGGAGGCAGAAGAGGGAGAACAGAGAGATGGCAGCATGAGAAGTATTCAGCCCAGCCTTGCCGGCTTTGAAGGAGGAAGGAGACTAAGAGCCAAGCCATGTGCCCAGCCTCTAGAAGCTGGAGAAAACAACAAAAGGGATTGTCCCTTAAAGCCTTCAGAAGGAATGTAGTCTTAAGGATACCTTGATTTTAAACAGAAAGACCCATTTCGGACTCTGACCTTCAGAAATGTAAGATAAAAAATTTGTATTGTATAAGCCCCTAAATTTACAGTAATTTGTTACAGTAGCACTGAGAAACTGATTGTGTATCTACAGTTCTATATTGGCTCCACTGGAGGTGATCATACTGGTAGTGGGAGGCAATGGAGACACACAAAAAGGTGAAAGTTACCATTTTTCAAGGGTTGCTCTGATATTTGAAATTAGACAGACCTGGCTTCTACTGACTCTACTACTCATTCAATTCTTGAAATGTTGTTCAGTTCTGAGCCTCGCTAAGACTCACCTTGCTCCCTCACAAGGAGAGTAAGGAGGATTTATAAGGTTTCATCCTCATAGGCTTGTTTGAATATTAAATATATAAAGTTTTAAGTTCTAAGCCTTTTGTGTCTCATTTAGTAAAATGTCTCTCTCTTTATCCAAATATACCTGTTTTGTATCACATGGACCCTGCTGCTCTTGAAGAATTTATAATGGAGGACGGAATTGTCGAGACTCAGAATAGATAACCAATGGAGTACCTCTAGCTAGATTATCAGCTCACAGAAGATATCACTGTTACACAAAAACCATTGATGCTGGGCTCATGCGAACTATGCATATGTTAATAGAAACCCCACTGCAGCCTTCAGGTTCAATTGCAACTGTGTCCCTATTAACTTCAGCAAGCATCAATGGGGCACAGATTTCATTCAAGGCTGTGATTGCTTGAGGAAGTCATTTTATCTCCAAGAACTTCAGTAGAATTGGAAAGACTGGAGACCGCCTTCAGTAGTTGACATCTTCTCACCCAGGGTACTCTCGGCATACGTTAGAATACTTTTACATCTTCTAGTCATAAAAAAATTCTGATTTTACAGAAACCTTAGGCTTCTGGTTCCTGCTCCCACATGTAGAGAGCTCAGACATCAACTTGGCTTATGACAAGAGAAAGCTGAACAAGCTGAAAACTGATGACTTTTCTTGGATTCACCAGGTGCATGCAGAGAGGACTACCTGAGATCTGTTTACCTGGAGCAGAAGCCGCTGGAGCCCTCTACTGGTGGGAACACTTAGATTTTAATTTTGACAAATTGCTGGAGGCTGAGTATGAACTAGTGTGAGAGTGAGGAACCCTTGGGGACTGTACTAGTGGGGGCCTCACACTATAGGGCACTATATTTAGAAACACTACATGGTTCTTATGGAAGATCTGGAAAGGACCCCTCATGACTCTGGCAGGAGGAAGGGAAGAACAGCCAACTAGAAAGATCCCAGAGCCTTCTCCATAATAAAGGCTGTCTGTCCAGAGGAAGAGATTTTGCTAAAAGTTCATCTCAGTATTCCTCCTACTCATGCTCTCTTTAGCTTTCCTATCTCACCTAAGGGGGAAAACATAGTCAATAGGGATTACGACTTCAAGGAAATAGATTGGGAATGCCACAGTCAGGGAAGGGAGTACCGAGCAGTGGGGGAAAAATCTGTACCGAGAACGCCACAGTCCTAGGATACAGGCCCATTAGAACACTGAGATTTAATTGGAGGATTACATAACGCTTTCCTTTCCCTACACTTTCACTCCACGTCAAGCTCCAATATGATAACAGTGCTGCAAGAAAGAGCTGCAAGAGCCTTTCTCTGAACAGAAGTTCTTAGGGAAGCCAGAGTCAAGAGGGGAGACAAAACCAAGGTCGTTAGAGGAATTTGAAGCTTCTGACACATACAGCTACAGCAAATATTAAATACAGCCTCGCTCCTAGTGAGATTACCATAAATCCTCACATTAAAGGCCTATTTACCTCAGTTCCTACTACCCAATACAACATGTTTGGCTTTCTACAAAATACTGTAAGGCATGATAAAAGAGAGTAAGAAAACAAAATCCAAAGAGACAAAATAATCACCAGAATAAGACTCAGATATGACCCAGATATTAGAATTATCCGATAGGGAATTTAAAATAAATATGATTAATAAGTTAAGGGCTCTAATGGAAATAACATGTAAGAACAGATGGGTAATGTAAGCAGAGCAATGGAAACTCTAGGAAACAAAAGGAAATTTTAGAAATCAAAAGAACTGTAACAGAATGAAGAATGCCTTTGATGGGCTCATCAGAAGACTGGACATAGTTGAGGAAAGAATCAGTGATCCTGAAGATACAACAATAGAAACTTCCTAAAATAAAATGCCAAGAAAAATAAAAAGAATTTAAAAAAATCAGACCATTCAAGAACTGTGGGGCAATTACAAGTTTTAACACATATGATATCAAAATACCAAAAGGAAAAGTGAGAAACAGAGCAGTAGAAATATTTGAAGCAAGAAAAAAACTAAACAAAATTTACAATTCTATATATACCACCAAGCAAAGCATCTACCAAAATTTTTCCAAAATTGACAGGTGACAATATGGGCACTGGAACTGATGGAGAAAAGCCCGTAATTCCATGAGTGATGAGTCATTTTCGCTGCAGCAGAAGGTATCAGAAAAGGAGCCTAGGAAGATAATATTGGGGTGGCAAGTTGGGGTGAGAGCATGGAAGATCATGAATACTAGCTTATGTTGTTTGTACCCCAATCCAAAATCTGTGATAAACTTTTCCTTAGAAAGAAATAGTAATAACATGTTTCAGAGTAAGGCAAGACTGGAAAGCCTTAAGACCATTAGTTGTTACTGAAAAAATCCAGGAAACGGGTAATAAGAACAGTGTCTTTGACAAGGGCTTAATTTCCAAAATATACAAACAGCTCATACAACTCAATAACAACAACAACAAAAAACAACACAATAAAATAATGGGCAGAAGACCTAAAGAGACATTTCTCCAAAGAAGACATACAGATGGCCAACAGGCACATGAAAAGATGCTCAACATCGCTCATTATTAGAGAAATGCAAATCAAAACTGCAACAAGGTACCAGCTCACACAGGTCAGAATGGCCATCATCAAAACGTCTGCAAATAACAAATGTTGGAGAGGGTGTGGAGAAAAGGGAATCCTCCTAGACTGTTGGTGGAAATGTAAATTGGTGCAGTCACTATGGGCAACAGTATGGAGGTTTCTCAAAAAACTAAAAATAGGGACTTCCCTGGTGGTCCAGTGGTAAAGAATCCACCTTCCAATGTAGGGGACACGGGTTCCATCCCTGGTCGGGGAACTAAGATCCCACATGCCGGGGGGCAACTAAGCCCACGCACCACGACTACTGAGCCCGTGAGCCATAAGCTACAGAGCCCATGAGCTATGGAGACCATGCGCCACAACTAGAGAGAAGCCCATGCATCACAACCTGAGAGAAGCCCGCGTGCCGCAACGAAGAGCCCACGCGCCGCAACAAAAGGTCCTGCATGCCTCAACGAAGATCCCACGTGCTGCAACTAAGACCTGATGCAGCCAAATAAAAAAAAAAAGAAAATAATTAAATAAAATAAATAAATATTAAAAAACTAAAAATAGAGTTGCCATATGATCCAGCAATCCCACTCTCGGGCATATATCTGGACAAATTTAAAAAGATACATGCACCCCTATGTTAAGAGCAGCACTATTTACAATAGCCAAGATAGGGAAACGACCGAAATGTCCATCGACTGATGAATGGATAAAGAAGATGTGGTATATATATATATCTATATATCTATCTATCTATATATATATATATATATACACACAATGGAATGCTATTCAGCAATAAAAAAGAATGAAATAATGCCATTTGCAGCAACATGGATGGACTAGAGATTATCATACTAAGCAAAGTAAGTCAGAAAGAGAAAGACAAATACCACATGATATCACGTGTATGTGGAATCTAAAATATGACACAAATGAACTTATTTACAAAACAGAAACAGACTCACAGACATAGAGAACTGACTTGTGGTTGCCAAGGGAGGGGTGGGCGGAGGAGGGTTGGATTGGGAGTTTGGGACTAGCAGATGTAAACTATTATATATAGAATGGATAAACAGCAAGGTCCTATTGTATAGCACAGGGAACTAAATTTAATATCCTGTAATAAACCATAATGGAAAAGAATATGAGAGATATATATATACATGTATATATATGAATCACTTTGCTGTACATCAGAAACTAACACAACATTGTAAATCAATTACACTTCAATAAAGAAAATAAAAAATAAATTAAAAGAAAAACAGTGTCTATGGTAAGAGGTAAATGCTTTTACCAGAGATGGTTTATGGAACCTGCAACCAAGCAACAAAAGTTATAAAAGTAATAGATTAGTAAAATGTAATCAAGTAATAAATTCAAGCAGGGAAATCTTACTGACCAGCACCAATATTAAACTACTTTCTAGCAAAAAAGTTGGCATTTCAAATTTAGAGTTTACAGAATTGCAAGTAGCAACAAAGAAGTTATTTAAAACTTCCTCCAGAAGGCTCCAACAATTTACAAATGCATAAGGAAATACATTCTTAACTACTCATATGACCTTGGAGATCATGGAGAATGCTATTGAAAAGGATAGTTCTGGAAAATGCTGATTTGGGTGTTTTTAAAATTTCTGTCGGACTACCATTAAGGCCTCATATCCCACAAATACAGATGCCATGGGCAACTGATTTCAGCCTTGCTGACTTCAATACTCTAATGACCACTTTTCTTTATGGATGAATTAGTTGAGTAGCTGTGTGATTTATCCTGATTGATTATCATCATGGCACAACATTTGCAGATGGAATAGTCAATGAAATGCATTTTTAGCAATAGCTATTCTGGCTTCCTTCAATATATTATACATGTAATGTCAAGGTATTACAGTTATATCTTGCATATTTTAAGGCAGTTTTCTTGAGTATAGTTATCTATGGAGCTTACCTGAGTAAAAATGCTTATATTATAGTTGCATCACTTGGATGATGTGTTGTAAAAGCAAGATGATCTGTGGCCAAATGCTCTTTCCCTGCTTATACTATACAGAGTTGTTAACAGCCTGGCCAAAGAGGTGACAAACTGGTGACCACATGGGCCAGATCTAACCCCCAGATGTGTTTTGCATGGACCATGAAATGCTTATGAATTTTAAAATAAATACAAATATTATTGTTAAAAAGAACAGATCTGGGACTTCCCTGGCATTTCAGTGGTTAAGACCCTGTGCTCCTAATACAGGGGGCCCAGGTCTGACCCCTGGTCAGGGAACTAGATCCCACATGCCGCAACGGAGTTCCCACGTGCCGCAACTAGACCCGGCGCAGCCAAATAAACAAATAAATATTAAAAAAAAAAAAAAAACAGATCTTACTTGAAAGCTCTTTTTTTTTTTTCTTTAAAGATTAGGAAGTTGGGCAACACTGGTCCTACAATTCTGTATCCCAACAATGGCTCCCCCAGTCTCCATTGTTCCCCAAATGCATGCACTAACATTTAATTCCTCTGTCTCCCTTGCTTAAATCACTTGCCAGTTCCTCTATTAGGTCTTGGATTAGTCAGCTAGGGTTGCGGTAACAAAAGATCACAGACTGGGTGGCTTAAACAAAAGAAATGTACTGTCTCAGAGCACTGGAGGCTGGAAGTCCAAGATCAAGGTGTTGGCAGGTTTGGTTTCTTCTGAGGCCTCTCTCCTTGCCTTGCAAATGCCACCTTCTGACTGTGTTCTCACATGACCCTTCCGCTGCAAACACACCTCTTCCTCTTATAAGCAACCAGTCCTATTGGATTAGGGTCCCATCACTATGACCTCATTTAACCTTAATAACCTTCTTAAAGACCCTGTCTCCAAATACAGTCAAATTCTTCCCCTGCATTTGCTAAGTGTTGGTCTTGGGCAAGTTAATTATTATCTCAGAACCCTGGTTTCCTGATCTGTAGAATGAACATCTAATAACACTAAATGTCTCTTAGTCCAGTTCTTGGTAATCATTCATGTACTGAGGAATCACCTGGGCCTTTGTTAAACTATAGATTGATTCAGCTGATCTAGGATGAGGCCAGAGATTCTGCATTTCTCACAAGTTCCAGGTGATGCTGATGCTGTCGTTCTGCGGACCACACTTTGAGTAGCAAGGTCTGAGAAGACTAAATGAGTTAATAGGTACAATGCATTTAGGATACTGCCTGCCACATCACAAAAATCCAAAATCCTTGACTGCAACTGTCATCATTATTCCAATGGAGCTGATTGTAGATCAGTAGAATATGTCTCTGTAGGAATATTTAATGTACCCCAATTGTGGTTTTCCTTTGGCTCCTTGCACGCTGCTTTAAATTCATGCAGTTTTGTTATATTTTATATGCTTAGAAACTACTCTAAATCCTTTTTGCAAAAAGGAAGATTATACAAATTAAACACATTGATTAATGGAGAAAGAGAGAATATATTTTTATAATGAATTTAAAATAACGTGACCACAAAAACTAAACCAGAAGGCCAGTTGTAATCACCCACACTCTCTGATCAGTACTTCCAGCAGACCACACCCCAATGCACCTGGGAGATGATGTCACCCCCAAACAGCCTTAGAATGCCTACTCTTTCATTATTTCCTAGTTTGCACATCATAGCCCACCTTTTCCAAACTTCTTTCAGGTCCTTAAAATGTATTACTTTTGCACATGTCCGGGCCTTTGTATTAGCTGTTTCCTCTGGTACTCTCTTTGTCCTCCCCTCCCTTCAGATCTTAGCTCATATGCCACCTTCTCCAGAAAGTTATCTGATCTCCCTCCCTTTTAGATTTGTGTTTATTGCCCCTACAAGTCCTCTCATAGCATCTTTTGACTACCTTTATCTCTCTGCATACAACAATGTATTTTAATTGCTTATTTACATATACCAATCTGTCTCCCCCACAAATCTGCAAGTTCCAGGAAGGCAAGAGCCCTATGCTTATGTACTATTTTAGCCTCAGTACTTAGACCTGTGCTTGACATATGGTTGGCATAACAATGAAGACTCAATTCATGTGTGCTCTATTAATGAATGAATGGATGGATGAGTGGGTGTGTAGGTAGGTGGATGGATAGATGTCTTGGATGTATGGATAAAAAAGCAGATGCCCCCATTTTTAAGGATTTTTGACACAGCATTTATCAGCAACAACTTGACAATTTTATTTAGCCTGGAATACTGAGACACAACGATCATCTCAAAATCTACATACTCACTGGTAGCACCAGTCAACCCATCCTCTTTGCCCACCTGAGAAGAATGTTTATGAATAATGAAATTACTAAATGGGTTTTAGCATGTGGCAAACATCTGTCTGTGATACCCGCCATGAAGGGGTTACAGGCTGAAGCTCATTTAACTTCAGTTCAAGTCTCAGATTTCAACTTCACCAGAGTCAGCAATCTAACACATGTAGAGCTGTACGCAAAAAGAAACACGCAAATACTGAGGAGTGGATCTCAATGAACTCACCATCATTAGAGGGAAAACACATGCAAATTGTACTAGTGACTGATCATACCTTGGTCTTATCATCTTCACAATTCAAAGGAGAGACAGCTCATGATTATTATTAAGATAAAAATAATGAACTTAGTTTCAGCTTGTAAAACATGATTTCATAAGTCATTGCTCAATTTAAAATAAAATGGATTCTTCCTTTTTGGATTGGACAAACTGAACTCTTATCAGAAATGATGTTACATTTTTCAGAGAAGAGTGATAGTACCAAGCTTAATCAACCCTCTGAAACTATGGTATGCATTCACAGAAATATCTTTAAAATATATCCTGAGGTTTTTATCTTGGTTGGAAGTATAGCACACTCGATTATGTAGGACAGAAACCATTCAGCATGTGTCTTGAAGCTTATTAAGTTCCCCAGGACTTGTGATAAGGAAGACAAACAGTCTAACCTTTCCTAGACTTGGGACCCTGGTTACCACAATGTCTCATTAGGAAGAAACACGCTAGGAAATACATGGATAAATGTATTATAAAGCACCATGCCTCTAAGTGGTGCCCCAGGCCCTCTACTTTTACACTCTAATTTTGTTTTCTCCCCACATTCTGGCTACTTTCTATAGTCAGAGAACAGTGCTTTTGTGAAAGATTTTGCTACCAAATTCTCAGCTTAGGTTTTAAGAAATAAAATCACGCACAGGTTGACAGAGTAGCTTGCAATACATTTTATAAACTGGAATTCTTTAGGGACAAATGTTGGGATGCTTCCTAGCATTTACAACAGTTTCTACAATTCGATTTTCAATTATTGAGGCGTTTTTTGAAAGAAAGAAAGAGAGAAGGGAGAGTGAGAAGAAAGATAAACTGTTTAGCAAATTCTATGACAAAAAAAGCAAAAGTAACAACTTATATTGATAATTTGAACCTGATAATAACAATATCCTAGTGCCGTGTGTTAATAAGATACAGCCATTGCACTAGTAATGATTTGCCTCTGCTTCTTTTGAATAAATCTCAGGTGGAAATAAGACACGGGAAAACCTTGCCTCTGATCTCCACTTTTCGAGAGACATATGGTCCATGGAGGAGCAGTTCCTGCTTCTGTTGATAGGAGAAGTAGGGGGAAGATTATAAAGCACAGCTATGAATGGAAAAAAAATCACCCTTGCCATTTGGAAGAGCCACTGATACTCACGAACTGTACCAAGAACTTTGCTGGAGACTCAGAAAAGTTGAGTTACAGTCAGACGTTCTCAAGGTGGATCTAAGCTTTCACTCATCCCAAGAGAGAAAAGTAAGACCATCCTGCCTTCAAAATAAAAGTAGGTGGAAACTTAGCAGAGATAGTTGGTGATGCCCAGTGGATTCAGTAAATAAGGCACTTTTCTAAGTAAAAGGCCTAGGTTTGAGTTTTTAATTTGATCAAGCCATATGAATGGGTATCTGAGGATTAGAATCAATAATTTTATCGTGATTCTAAATGCTCTGATTCAATCACGGATCTTAGCAGATCTTTTCACTGTATTATCTTGTATCATCTAAAATAGCTCAAGAAGTAGAGATTGGGAGGACCAGACAACGATTAATGCAATCTAACTGGGATATATTTAAAATTGAGAATGGATAGTTCCTAAGAAAGCTAAATAACGTAAAGAGTGCCATTAAGGCAAAAATGAAACAAGTTATTTTGCATATTAAAATAAAACAGGAGAAGCCCTGGTGGCGCAGTGGTTAAGAATCTGCCTGCCGGTGCAGGGGACATGGGTTTGAGCCCTGCTCTGGGAAGATCCAACATGCCGCGGAGCAACTAAGCCTGTGCGCCACAACTACTGAGCCTGCGCTCTAGAGCCCGTGAGCTGCAACTACTGAGCCCGCGCGCCTAGAGCCCCCCCAAAAAAATAATAATAATAAAAAAAAAAACAGAATGCCGTCTTAGCCTTTTATACCAAGCCGCATTATGACTTTCTTGGGACCCAGGTACTTTTGCCTTCATGGGCTCCTTCCTCCAAAACACATTAAAAAATAAGTTTTATGACTGCATTGTCATAAAATTGAAAGTGTTAGTATTATGTATTATTTTCTTTGACCCCCAAAGTTAATTTTTTCTTCTCATTAAAAAAATGAAAACTTTTTTCTTGGGACCCTGAAAGTATTAGGGGCCCTGGGTTCAAGGGAGGTACTTCACGAATATGATGGAGAAGTTGGTCCTGCTTCTATATACTTGTATCTAGAGATCATGCATCTCCTTTCAATCCACAATCACAGAATTCTCATGCCTAGGAGTCACATTTTAGGAAGAACACGCCACACTTTGAGCATTAAGCATTAAGTATAACCTCAAATATTTTTCTCCTCCAAACCCATTTTATGAAGTTTGTTTCATTAGCAAATACGTCTGCTACTCAAGGCAAGTTTGCTGGCTCCCTTTGAACAAGCTGGCCTTCACTGAGTGTCCTCCTAAGGAGGCTCGAATTCTGAAAGATCCAAATGTTCTAAACTCTTACTATCTTCTGTACAAACATAATTCATCTCTACATCACAGGCCTCACTGAGGCAGTTGATGTGATAAATAATCGCAACCAGCAGAATGTAAGCTCCACAGGGGCAGAAATGGTTTTGTTTGTTTTGTTTTGCTTGTTCTGATGTGCTCACTGATGTATCTCAAATCCTTAGAACAGTGCTTGCACACAGTAAATGCTCCATATTTGAATAAATGAAGTACAATGGACTGTACTTCTTTAAAATCTCTTCATGTTGCTCACTCTCCATACCCGTGAGTTTATCACACCTGCCTCCTCTCTGGCCCCTCTAGTCTTCCTCCTACACGGCTCCCAGAGGGTTCTGCCCAAAGCTCAGTTACGATGATGTCATGATGTTATCTGAAGTCTTTTGATGGTTCCCTATATTCTATAGAAAGAAAAAAATCGAAGCTATTTAAGTGTAAGGTATTAAAGGCTCTCCATGGTCCAATACCAGATAATATCTAGCTTTGCTCCCAAATAGCCTGCATATTTCTTTGCTAGAACTGAGAAACTGCTATGCTTCCTGGTCTCCAAGTCTTTGCACATGTTGTTCTTTTGCATGGGTCACTTTTTATCTAGGCTTTATCAATCTCACCTCCCTTCACCCCACATCTTTCATGACTCATTCCTATCTATGTACCATGACTGACCTTCTCTTTCCTTTAGGAGTCCTAGGCATTTTCCTGCATCACTTACAACTTCCCTCTAAAATGGTACTCATCTGACTTTCTTGTGACTGTGTGTTTACATATCTGTTTCTCCCCCTAGATTGTACATTCCTTCAGAGAACAGGGCCATTGTGCAACATTCTAACCCTAGAAACTGGTATAATCTCTGGAACTTGGAAGGCATTCAATAAACAGAAGTAGAGGAATGAATGAATGAATGAGACTTTCTTACATTTAAGGGAAAATTGAGGTATTTCAGGATTCAGATTAAGGTTATGTCTGCCACTTCATTTGTTCATTTATTAACAATATTTCAAAATAATAGAAAATATTTCCTATTCCTAATAGGAACTAAGAAGAACAATGCACGTTAAAACCATAGCATTGATATATCATTTTTACAAGTCTATCTACATTCATTATTGGGAAGGATGTGGAGAAATGGATATTCTCATACACTACTCTTTTATTTTAATATTTATTTATTTTATTTTATTATTTTTATTTTCTTTATTTTTTTTGTCTGTGTCGGGTCTTGGTTGCAGCACGAGGGCTCTCTTGTTGAGGGGCGCGAGCTCAGTAGTTGTGGTGCACAGGCATAGTTGCCCCTCGGCATGTGGGATCTTAGTTCCCCGACCAGGAATCGAACCTGCGTCCCCTGCATTGGAAGGCGGATACTTTACCACTGGACCACCAGGGAAGTCCCCTCATACACTACTCTTGAGAGTTAAAATTTACATGTCCTATTTGGAAAGATATGTGGCAAGTAAGTAAATGGAAATTCACACATCCTTTTACGCATTCATTTTACCATTTTACTTCTCTCTCTCTCTCTATATATATATATATATGAATCATGATCATATATATATGAATCTCTCTCTCTCTCTCTCTCTATATATATATATATATACATACACACACATATGAATCACTTAAGTGACATACTTAAGTGTGTTCACTACAGCCTTTGGTGTAACAGTAAAAATTAGAAACAGCATGAATGTATATCAAGAGGAAAATGACTAAATAAAAATTGGGTATAATCACACAACAGAATGATATATATAACAGTTAACATCTTGAAGTAGATAGATCTTAAAAAACATAATGATGATTGGAAAAAAGCAAATCGCAAGATGATAATTACCCCATGCTACCGTTTGTGTAAATAGAAACCTCACAAACCAATACAATGTATATGGTTTATACAAATGCATTTATGTTTGAAAATACAGAAATTGGGATGGAATGATATTAAATGACCCCTTGATAGAGGATGCCTCTGGGAAGGAGTATAAGTGATGAGATTTGGGGAGTAGTCAAAGAGAGCTTCATTTTCTTTACAGCATTTTAACACCTTTACTTAAAACATAAATTGAAGTATAGCATTGGTGATGGAAATGTATGCACTGCTTGTTCAGATTATATATTTACCTATGTCTTTTATACTCCTCCCTAAAAGATAGGATAAACAAACCATGGGTACCAAAAAATGCTCTCAGAGTTTTGGAGATGCAGCCAGGGAATGAAAAGAGAAAGGCCACAGGATCGCACAAAGGACAGCATCAAACCCTACCTGTGGGAGTAAAAGGACGTCAAGTCAGAGACGTCTATACATAGGAGTTATGCATGCCCCTCACGTTACCTTTAGGGAAAGTCATGACAATCTTGAGGTATTTAGAGAGGCTTATGAGTACTGTAAAATGAACGGCTTGGGAAAATAAAAGGAAAGAAATTACTATGGAAAGAAAGGAATAAAATTGGCAAAATGATGTTTGCTGTTGCTGAGACTAGAGAGTGGAGAGGCAAACAAGCTGCCTCCCTGGTCTGGTTATTACAGATAACAGCTGTCTGAATGTAAGAGTCAGTGCACTGAATATGCAAGCCATCAATCAGTAGTCTTAAACTATAAAACAACAAAAAAAGCATCCATAGCACATAGCCCACAGGACAGTTACTATGCTACCCTTACTGACAAGTTTCTGAAAAGGAGATCAAAAGAAACTGTACTCCATTTTTTTATAGAAAATGAAAGTGACAAGGATGAGAAGCATGCAGTGTGTAGTTTAGATAAAGGAAAAGAAGTTTTTCCAACAAGTACATATTCTGCTGACAGAGAGAAAGAAGCAAAGGAGAAAAGAAGTTAGGTTGTGAATTGTGAAGAACACATTAATTAAAACAGACTCTGAATCACTGTTGTGCTTGTATCAGAGTACAGTATTAACGAGATACGAGAAGGATCCAGAGTGCTGAACGCCTCAGTGATTTTAAACTGGGACCTTTGAACTCTGTTAATTTATATACTGGCTATTATAAAATTCAGAAAACTGTCAGTTGCTATCATAACACTATTGTTTTTACACTGACAGTCAATGACAAGCTTACCCTTCAAGAACAATAAACATGCAGAGAAGTAGAAGGCATCTTATGAAAGCCACCCAGCTGGGTTCACTTCCCGCCTGCTGTTTGCCCACCCGCCCTATCAGCTTGAGTAAGCTGCCCAGCTAGTCTGGTTCTCAGGCCCTTACCCGGAAATACAGAAACCAAAACAAATACTCCATTAAATCTCTCTCTGTACTAATATTTTAGAATTTTATTGAACCTATCTGTATATGCTGTGGAAATTAGAAGAAAGAGAAGTGTTTTGTGAAAGAAAAAGCACTCTTACAGTCAATGGTGGAAGATTCATGCTATTGCATTTTATAAATTATGTAAGTAATATATGCTCTTTAGATATGCAGAGGGACTCGTGGGCATTGGAAAAATACTGGATTATAGATTGAATATGGAAATTTGCTGTTTGGCATCTTACTTTCCTTTCTTTCATATATCAGAAGAAAAACTACAAATAGCTCCTCTTAGTATCTGAAATGATCTGAAGATTAAACTCTCCTGGCCCTCAAAGAAATAGAAACTAATTTTGGAGTTACTGAAAAATTTGATTCGCAGTTTAAAGGGTTATCAAAGTTCATTTTGAAAGAACAAAAAAAGAATTTTTATTTTCCTGAGAGGAAAATAGAAAAATCGTATGAATTGGATTTGAAGAGATGTTATAACGAAAATGGTAATACTGTTGGGGAGTGGTGAGAACATAAAAGGAAAGAAGAGACTAAAGGAGAAGAAAGTAAGAAGTAGAATCTCCTTGTTACTGAAATAGAATCAAATAGTAGTAGTGTATGTGTATGGCTGATTCATTTCATTTTGCTGTGCAGTGGCGGATAACAACATTGTAAAGCAACCATACTCCAATAAAAATTAATTATAAAATAAATTTTTAAAAAACAGAAAAAAAGTATAAAGTTAAAAATAAAATAGTAGTGGGAGGATCCAGAAGAGAACTTAGATGAAGGATACCCCAGGGTCCTGGAACCCACTCCAGTCATGCTACTTAAGGCTGTGAGATCTCAAAATACAGTGAATTAAATCACACAGCCTTTCTCATATCACTACAGGGTTGAGTTTTCCAGGCTGGTAAGGTTGATCTATTGCATCTTTTTGCTCTGTCATCCCCTAGAGGGCTGTTCTTATCTCTATGGTCAAACCCGGGTCACGGCCACATCCATGTCTCAGCCCTCAGG
Source organism: Eubalaena glacialis (assembly GCF_028564815.1). Lineage (NCBI taxonomy): Eukaryota > Metazoa > Chordata > Mammalia > Artiodactyla > Balaenidae > Eubalaena > Eubalaena glacialis. The sequence continues at coordinate 97,223,630 of NC_083722.1, read as the reverse complement.
AAGTTGATAACTGAGAAAGACAGAGGCAAACAACTTATCTTTATTTAGAAGATGACTTTGAAGTAAGTTGCTTCATATCTTCTGTTCACATTCCAATGGTCCAAATTTGGTCACATGGCCATATCCAACTGCAAGGAAGGCTGGGAAATGTAGTTTCAGTGGGCAGCCATGTACCCACATAAAGCTGGGATCTTTTTTTTTTTTTTTTTAACTAAAAAACAGACGGATAAAATGGATACTGTCTAGTAAGGAGTTTGCTAAAGAAGGAAGTGGGTCCACTGCCCTAAAAGAGCTGAGTGTGAAATCTGACAAAGGGACCTGAAAGAAATGTTTTGGGTATGCAACAGTCCTGTGAGAGCTGAGTCATTGCATAACCACCGCCTCTGCTCACTGAGTGTCCACCTCCTGAGATGGGCTGGGACCTGGGACTCTTTGCTGCAGTGCTGCAGTGCTTGCACCTGGACACACCTCTCCTCGAGCAACAAAATACAAAGAAACTGGATGGGACTAAAAATAACTGCATGCATATGCAGTTAGGGCAAATTCTGGACAAAAGATACAAAGACCAAAAAAATCCAACTGCCACTTTTGAAGAGCCCAGAGCAAAAGCAGGGGGTAGGGAGCAAAAGCAGGTACTGTGCATGCCCCCAACACACAACACCAGCTAAGGCGTGGGCAAACCACCTAAGCCACCCCTCCAGCTGGACCCCTGGACACACCCTTACCCTCACCCCATATAAGGAACAAGGTTATCCCCGACTCAGGGAGCGAGCAAGCAAGGAAGCCTTTTGTTTGTTCTTGCTCCCCTCTGCTGCAGCAGAGGCCCCGATAAAGCCTTGCCTGAATTTCTTGTCTGGCCTCTGATCAATTTCTATTGATTAAGGAGGCCAAAACCCCTGGTCAGTAACAATCCTACCTCTTGTTTTGGGGCATAAGTCAAATTTACCCAATGTGTCTTGTGCAGACTATTGTATCCGCAGCTGGAGTCTCCCTCACTGACTGGTAAGAGGAATGCCTAACTGGCCACAGACTTTGCTTGGGCTCTGATTAACTCTCCCCATGTCCAAATTACTAGAAAATCCAGGAGAAAGGTGTAGGGCTCTGGGAATTCGTGTAGTGGTCTACTTGGGAAGTCACGCTAAAATCAATAAGCTAAAGACCCGACCATAAGTTGGAACAAAAATCAATAACGCCCTTGATACCAATATTTATATAGACATGAATGAATATTAAAAAAGAAATCTATGCATATAATTTAAATATAATTTAAATGCAGAGTCTATATAGGGCAGATCAAAAACTGTCATAAATAGAGCATAGCAATATTTTCAAACTTCACCATTAAATGAGGAATTCTATTAGTAGATGCTACTGTGATAGACATTATAGGAAAGAAAATTAGTTTTCTTTTAAGTGTTTTACTTATTAATCTCCTGCAAAATTTATACAGTTCTAAATGTAGATTTTTCTCACTGAAGTATTAAAGTTACTGTTGATGTACGTGTTGAATCAGAAAGGTGTTTCTTTAGGTCAACGTTCCTATTATATTACTGGGAACAAGAAATAATTTCCTCTGACAGTATACATCTAAAATAATTGTGGTGAGGAAAATCTATTAATAGCTGTAGATAGACCCAAAGCATATTTCTAAGTAAAAAGACTGCTAAAAGGAAAGTTATACACTCTATTTTCATTAATTGTTTTAGTATGGCAGTAATCCACCAGGAAGAATACGTGTTACCACTCCCAAGATTGTTTTAATTTTTATAAAAGGCCACATACAATGTGTTTTATGAACATTATATTTTTGATCTGGGGCAGAGGAAGTGGGTTTTCAATGTCTGTTTTGCTATGTGATTTTCTTTTTGACTGCCTAGAAGCTTTAAATATCCTGCTTTTGCTTGCTAATTCCCCAACGTAGAAATCTGACCCTTCCCAAGGGAGAAGCCAGAAGCTAATGTTCTCAATCTGTTTTGAAGCTAGGATGGAGGCCTATGACCTATGCTCTACCAATTAGATACACACATGTCAATCTTTGATTATAAAATTCTACATCGAAGGAGCAGATATCATGCCTGATCCATCTCTGCCATGATAGTGCACATCCTTCTTGTTTCTGGAGATCCCACTAGCAGAAATTCTAGTCTTATGAGCCAAAAGCCAGGTATCTGAGGTCAAGGGTAGCTGAAGCAGTTGTGAGGTACAGTTTGGATGTTCTTCCTGGACAAGTAGCCTGGTTTTCTGTGCCTGATACAGAGGGTGAGTTACATAGTATCTTTCTGTTTAGACTAGTAGAATACCTCTCTAATTAGAAAAACATGGGATACCAGACCTATCTACTTACATATACATTTGGACCTGGATCTGCAAATTATAACAGGGTGAAAACATGTTTATACTCAGATATAACTTTAAAAAAACCATTAAATGGGTGTGTGTGTGCGTGCGCGCGCGCGTGCGCATGTATCATTAAATGTGTGGACTGCTTTCATTGTCTACAATAGAATTATACCACAGTGGGAGCCCTGAAATTCCTAGTAAAGGGAAAATAGGTCTGACTCTTTCCACCAGTACCAAGTGATACTGAGCACATCTTTTCACTTATCTGGGTCTCAATTAACCTACCTATAAAGTGGATATAGACATAACATACCTGTCTTGGACTTCCCTGGTGGCACAGTGGTTAAGAATCCGCCTGCCAATGCAGGGGACATGGGTTCGAGCCCTGGTCTGGGAAGATCCCACATGCCGCGGAGCAACTAAGCCCGTGTGCCACAGCTACTGAGCCTGCACTCTAGAGCCCGCAAGCCACAACTACTGAGCCCTCGTGCCACAGCTACTGAAACCCGCATGCCCTAGAGCCTGTGCTCTGCAACAAGAGAAGCCACCGCAAGGAGAAGCCCGCGCACTGCAACAAAGAGTAGCCTCCTCTCAACGCAACTAGAGAAAGCCTGTGCTCAGCAACGAAGACCCAACGCAGCCAAAATTTAATTAATTAATTAATTAATTAATTATTTTAAAAAAGGAAATAACATACCTGTCTGATTTATGCTATCGCCAGTTAGTTAGCTGTGTCATCTGACAGTTGGCTCTTGGCTTCATACTTGCCCTTCTGCGCCCTCTTCTCTTTTGCAGGGAGTCTAAAAACCTCAAAACTACATTTCCTAGATTTCCTTGACAGCTAGCTTTTATTTAGATGATGCCAATAGGAGGAAGTGACAGGAAATTGGAAGGTGGAAGAAAGGAAGATGTAGTCTCAGTAGTAGCAGCAGACAATTCTGGGCCCCTGGATTCATACTCAGGCAATGAGTTTCCATAGCAGCAGCAGCCACAGGCCCAGCAGCAACCTTGGCCACACAGTGACCATGGCAAAGGCAGCTCCAGGAAACTATGAACCTCAGCGCTTCAGAAGCACTGGCAGGAAAGTAGGCTCCTGACTCTCAAAATGGTGGGACAACAGTCATTCCAAAACCACAGTGGCAGCAATAGGTGATCCAGCAGCCCCAGGGACACAGTAATCTTGGGCTCTTGATTACATTCATCCCTAAAGGCAATAGCAGCTTCCCACAGTTGCTAACCTATAAGTAACCTCATCTTCCCTTTTGCTCCTCAAGCTCTCCCAACACTTTCGTAAAGGTTTCTTTATATCAAATCCCCTCTGTTTGTAATACTTGTCATGGTTCTTGTTTACCTGGCTGTACACTAGTTAAAATCAGTCAAAAGGAGCATTTTACATTTTGAAATTTCTTTTATTACTAAGACTTATCATTCTAAAATTAGAGACAACCAGTGTGCACTTGGAGTTTCTTACTAAATGTGTCGTGAGGTCAACAGACTTTCACTTTTGATTATAAGGGAATATGTTCCATCAGATCAACACTCCCACCAAGATGAAATAGAAAAGCTGTGTAAAAGAAAACAGAAAAAATACGATTGAAACCACTGAGAACATTTTGATGCAGTCAGGAAATAAGGAGCCAATATCCTGGAATGAAATAAACTAACTAATTGAGGTAAGCCTCAATTTTGCCCCTGCATCCAGGGAATCTGCCAATTCTTAAATCGCACGAAGTGAGAGATTTTCCAGTCAGTAAAAGTTTCCTGGTAGAGTTTTCAGCCATCCCATGAGAATGGGGAGAAAACTAGGAGGGGTCAAGTCCTACAGAGAAGGAAGGTGCACAGAAGGGACCCCAACATGTTTTGCCAGTGTCCCCTGAGATATTTTCTAATTCCTAGGTGGAGCATGGCAAGAAGCTAGAAGCTGAGGAGAGAATGGCTGAAAAATGATCTCAGTGTGATAAGGAGAAAAAAACTGGAGTTCAGGACAACCAAGTAGGGAATATTTTAGTAAAGATCTCAAGTGTTCAGCTGTAACCCCTGTAGAGCTGACAAAGATTGCAGGTCATCAAGTCACCTCAGACCCTGACTGAATTTGAGGTAATCTGCTCTTACTCTGGCTGCCTGCCATAGTTTTAAAATTTTTTCATTCACCAGGTCTGGCATTAAATAAAATGATTAACTGAACCAAGAAAAAAGACCAAGAAAAAACAAAAAATTATACAATATCAACTAAATTATATACTATCCAGATATTAGAATTACAAGTTAGGGATTTTAAAGTAATTGATTATTATGTTGAAAAAAACAAAATGACAAGACACAGACTTTCACCAAGATATTCCAGATTGAAGTACAGAGTTAAAAAAAAAAAAGAAAAATACAGAAAGGAGCATAAAAACACATAAAAGGTGACATACATAAGTATAATTGGCATTGAAAATATCCAATCTAAGGGAAAAGAGATAATGAAACAAACTACAATGACCAAGACTTTTTCAAATCTAAAGACATCAAGAAGCACTACAAACCACAATAGAATATATAAAAGAAATCCACACCCACGCTCATCCTAATGGATGAAAAGACAAGAGATAAAGAAAAAAATCTTAAATGAAGCCAGAGGGGTTAAAAAAAAAAAAAAAGGACAGTATTTTCAGAGTGGCAACAATAAGGCTGCTAATTTTTCAACAGAAAAAAAGAAGAAGAAATGGAGAAAGGTGGAAACCAGAAGACAAAGAATGACACCATTAAAGTGCTAAAAGTAACTACGAACCTAGAATTCTATATACAGAGAAAATACAGAAATAAGGTAAAACAGACATTTCGAGACAAAATCTGGGATATTTTGTCCTCACTGGATTCCCACTAAAAGAAATTTAAAATTTCTTTAGGCAGAAAAGAAATGATCTCAGACTGAAACACAGAAAGTCAGGAAGCTAGGAAGAGAAATGGGAAGTGTAAATGTGCAGTTAAATCCAAAATAGTATCACTTTTCCAAAATGATAACAACAATATCTTGAGCATTTAAAATGTATGCTGAATTAAAATTAAGGACCACAAACACAGAAAAGGCAGGTCATGTGTTCTTTGGTCCTATTATTGACTGGGAAGTGGTAAAAGCACTCATTTATAGTAGACTCTAATAACTCAAATGTGCATATTACAATATCTAGGACAACCCACAGAAAGAATAATAAAGAAGTGTATAATTAACAAGCTAATAGTAGGGAGAGTGGATGAATAAATCACTTGCCTAGTCTAAAAGAAGGCAGTTAAAAAGTAAAAGGACAGTAAGTAAGTGAGAGGAAAAGAAATGGAAACTTGACACCCAGGTATGTCAGTAATTAACTATATTAAACAAAATAAATACTCCTAATAGATGGTAAACATTGCCAGTTTGGATAATAAAGAAAACAAATTATATGCTACCTAAATATAAGAACACAGATACATTGAAACTGAGAAGACGTAAAAAGGTAAATTATGCAAACATTAATCAAAAGAAAACTGAAGCAGCAATACTGTTATCTGACAAGGTAGACTTCAAGTCAAAAAAATTGATGGAAAAAAAAAAAAGCCGCATCTCCTGTGATAAAAGCGTCAACACCAGGAGACATAACTGTTGTCTGATGTCTATTTGCTTCAAATTGTCTGGTATTTCCTCTCCTACCTCTTATTTGATTTGGAGTTAACTGTGATGGATCAGAAATGAAATTATTTTTAAACTCCATTATTCTTTCAGCATAGAATCAAAGATTTCTATGTCAATCTTGAAAACACTGTCTCTACTGGGTACTTACTACACTTTTAAAAAATTGTTTCTTAGATGATTTTTTTTTCCTGGAAAAAAATTAAAAGACTAAAAATTAATAACTTCTTTGGAGCATTTTGTGAGCCCTAAACTATTTAGAAAAGAATAAAATGGGAAGCAAGTTTAGAGATATAATTTTACAAAAACAGTAATTTCTTGTTCTGACTCAAAGTGGGATATTTGTTCATTATAGAACAAATGAAAATATAGAAAGTAAAAAGTCAAATATCAAATATCAAAAGTCACCTATAAGACTATCCGAAGTAGAACCCATAAACATATTTGTTTGTTTTCTTCAAGATTGTTTGAGAAAGAGGAAGTGGGAATCATACTGAATATACCATTGTTTTATTCTATTTTTCACTGTATGGAGAGGGAACATATCCACATTTACTAAGTCACTTTTTAATGTATAAATTTTAATGACTACAGTATTTCCCATTTCACCCTTCAAATTTGTGTCTCATTTTTCCTACATGGATTTCTTTCTCTGAGGCTAATCTGAGTATAGGAGACACAACAGCTCCCTTGACCTCTGGTTTCAGTGGGTAGGACAACAAAGAACAAAGCCTGGGGTCAGGGAATTTTATTCCACTTGTCTCTCCTTGCTGGGTCAACTCTGATTGGCTGCTCCCCTCAGAGACCTTCTCTCCTTCCAGATTCTGATGTATTGCTTACTCACCATTCCAGTGTTGGATTCCTTATGGTTTACTTTCCCACACTTTTATTAGACCCTCCTCAAATAGCTTTGATTTGTGATAACTATCCGTTTTCTTCAGGGTCCCTGGCTGAAACAATATGACATTATTGGAATATATCTTTACTTATTTCACTATTTTCCTAATGCTTTACATTTAGGATTTTCTTGATTATTTTGAATCTAAACACTGCAGTAATGAAGATGCTGATGCATACAGTTCTGGTGGACATCTTTGGTTATTTTAAAATTATAATATATTTTCTAATTGATGATATGTAGAGATTCTTGCCACCAACATCCTCCAACACTGCTAAAATCTATTATTTCTGATAGTTTAACTGTAGATTCTCTTACATTTTTATGAAGATAATCATATCAGCTGTAATTTACATTTTCTTTCTTTCTTTCCAATCCATCTGCTTCTCATTTCTGTTTCATATTTTATTGCACTGTCGAAGACATATAATAAAATGTTGATTGCAAACAGTATTAATGGGCATAAATTTCTTCCTGATTTCAAAGGAAATGCCTACATTTTATCACTAAATATAAGCTCTTGCTTTAGGATAAATTTCTAAATGTTGAATTATTCAAACAGTAGAACTGTTTTAAAGCTTTCTGGTATATATTATGAAATTTCTCCCCAGAAAAATTGCAGTATTTTACATTACTGTCAATATTTTCTGAAAATGCCTTTTTTCCATACAATCATGCCGACATTGGGTGTGAATTAGATTTGTTTTGTTTTTGTAACCAGATTTTTTAAAGTTATGATTCATTATCATTGTCATGATAAATGTTTAAACATTACAGAAAAATAAAATCTCCTTCCTACTTCCTGATATTTCCATTCTCATCTGTTAGAGATAACCACTACCAGACTAATTTAATAATCTATAATTATTTGTTTAAAAATAATGTGTGTATTTTATGGTAGCTGTTTTAAGAGATTAAATTAGTAAATTATTATTTAGAGGGAAAGTAGAAATTATAGCTCCTAACTTCTTGATGGTTTTATAAAAAGGCTGTATTTGATTCATGCTAAAATGTATTTCTACAACGCTAAGAGGGTAGAAATTGAAAAAAAATATTCAAGTGCACACTTGAATGCTACTCTCTCATTTTTCAAATGAAAAATGTGAGTTTCATTGACATGGGAGACTTATAATTCTCCATTAGACAATACGTCGTACAAATGAGAACATAGACCCAATCTCAGTAAAGACAAGTAAGCTTTCTTTGTTCCATAGTCATACCTAAACCCAAATGTACTACAGGAGGAAAAAAAAAAAAAGGATTAAGTTTCTGTTGATAGTCAAAAATATTATACTTGTTGGTAGCTGACAATGTATTTCATTTACTTTAAAACAAACTTCACTATTTTCTAAACCCATGAAGCCAGATTTTCTATTTTAAAGTATTTCGGAAGTGTTTTAATCATTGAGATCCATTCTTTCTTTCATGTATAAGCCCTTAAAATTACTTTAGAAATGAGCTCCAAGCTTGGGTCATTTTTCTGTAACATAAATGCTAGAAACTAAAAAAAATAAAATAAAAACAAACCATTCCACTCTACCTGCTACATCTAGTTTTCCAAAGTGAGATGTTTGTTGCCTAGCTACATAAATGTAAGTCGTAAAAAATACTAAATGTTGACAGCTTTACTCCACCTGAAATTTACACTAGGTAGTCACTGGTCTATGGAAGGTACAATGTCTATGAGAGAACTCATCAAAAATATAGATATAAAACATACACCTGCCTTTTGTCTCAGAAGGCTGCATGACTTTCATCTCATCCCATAAATAATGGAGGCATCAGCATATTTATCTGCACACAATAACAAATCCCATCCTCTTGGTAATTGTAAAAACACTGAAGCTTGTTATTGACCTTGTGTAAGATACAGGGACGGGACAAAAACATGAAGAAAGTTTTTGTCTGTCTATATCCACTTCTAAAGCCCCATCACACACTTTGAAAATCATTAAACCAAAAGTCAGTGATGTGAAAAAATGGAGGAAAAATATATTATCGAATAAAGCAAAACAGACAAGTCAAATCAAAAGATGCATTCATCCACACCATGTCGCTCAACATTCCTATTTTCTTTGCTTAAGTTATTTTTGAGATATTTGCATTAAGGGAAGGCTAAAAACTTCAGATCTCAAAGCTATGACTTACAATGTTACTTCTCACATTCTTTTACTTTGCTAGCTCATTCTGCAAATGAAGAGTTTCTATGGATGTACTTTCAAAGTATAAAACTTTTCCTATATTGTTAGAGGACACATATTCTGGTTGAGTTACATTGAGAATGATCAACAAATACTTACTGATCACCATTTGCAAGTAATTATTGTATCCTCATCCCAATCTCTGCCAGTTTCCCTGGGCAGGGCTCTAGAACTACAATACTGTCCACTGCCCTGGGGAGTATAATATGCATACATTATGGATAGATGACGTGAAAATAAGTCATTAAATCAAGTCCTCCAATGAGCAATGCACAATAATTACCATAATAGTCTGGAGAAGGGAGAGAGAAATACAAATTATAGCAGGAAAAAGAGGCCCTTTAAAGAGAGGTCAAATTTGAGTTGGTTCTTCAAGATTGGAGTTGGATGGATGGGGAAGACAACAAAGACTATTCCATCCACAACAGACAAGTGGAAGGAACACAGTATAAGTGTGGAAATGTACATGAACTTAATATGCGCTCCAAGGACAAGATGATGGATTTACTTGGGGGACAAAAGAGGTGAAATAAATCTGAATTTGGATAAGGATTACAGTGGTCAACTATTACAGGTCTTCAAAAATAGGGTAAATAGTTTGAATTTGATCTGAATGGTGAGGGTGCACAAATATTCAGAATGTGAGCCTCAACTTGCCCTTCCATACCACACATCAATTTTTTAAGGAATTTGTTTAGAGCAGTTTGAGGTTCATAGCAAAACTGATGGATTAGTACAGAGATTTCCCATATACACCCTCTACTCACATGAGCAGAGCCTCCTCCATTATCAACATCACCCACCAGAGTGGTACATTTGTTATAACTGAGGAACTTACACTGCCGCATCATTTCACCCAAAGTCTATCATAACCTTTGGGTTTGCTCTCAGTGTCATACATCACACGTGACAATTTGATCAAAGTGCTCCATCTCCCTGAGGCCAGGAAGAAACTTAGACTCTTTAATTCTTGGTACTAATAAATTATCAAAATTTTCTCATAAGGTCAAACGTCTTTTGCCATCCTGGGTACTGGTAGCAATTTGAATCATAAAGCCAACAGGTGAAAATGATTGTGAAGGATGGGCTGGGATGTAGGAGGTAGAGTCACTCAATTAAAATATTGCTAAAATTATCCAGACAATGGATCCTGAAAATATTTAAAGGTGAAGGATATAATGGAAGGTGTGCTGGAGGATGAGAAGAGAAAATAGTGCAAAAGAGCTGAAAAGGGTTAACAGCATAAGGCAGAGACAGAAGGGTTCACTTAAAGCAGGTGGAAGAAAAATTCTTTCCTTTAGCTAAAATAAATAATTCCATAAATATTTACTAGAAATCTAACATTTAAGAGCACAGGGCTAGAACATTTATAAACCTTATCTGAACGAATTCTTTTAAAATCAGTATTAATTTTCTTTTCCAATGAAAGATGAGGAAAGACTCAGAGAAATTTAAAAAACTTGTTCCAGGTCCCATACTCTTTCAGCTCTATCATGCATCTTCTTTCAGATGAGATGAAGTATAACAGAAACAAGGGGGAAAAACTCCCTTGCTTAAGTTGAATTTATATTTAAAATATTGATTAGGAGTTACTACCTAGTAAACTAGTACTAAACCTAGTAGTTTAGTACTATGAAGAACTTAGCATGAAACAAATATTTTCACTACTCTCATTTTGAACATTAAAATTGCTTTTGAACTCTAAGTATTAAAACATCTATTAATCTTGATAGCATTAAACCTGATACAGTTAAACTTGACTTTCAAGATTAAGGAAGGTTTGACAAAAAATAATTTCACCTTATGTGTAGTAGTAGGACATTATCAAAGGGAATGAAATACATTGTATGTGGAGTCCTCTAAACTGTGTTTATAGTGATACTTATTTGGATCATTCAGAAAACAGAAATACTGAGAATTTTTTCATTGGGTATTCTTGTTTTTCTTCGTGTTGTTTCAGAAGATTGAGCCAATAGTGCATATTTTATCAAACAATTGTCAGTTCTCCGCCTCACAGTGTCTGGAACTATGCCCAGTAAATATTTGTTGGCTGAATGACGGACTGACTGGCAGGCTGTTGGGCCAGAGATAATATTTATTGTTCTAGAAGACATAATTAGCTAAATAGCTTAGAATAATGTCATTCTTTTGTTAGGGATTCTGCAGGCTCACCATTTCACTGAGTAGTTTCCCACATTCTTTCAATGAAAGAACTTCAAGATCTACCCCCACGCCTACCCACACCCTCTTCTCTGACTTCATCTCCACCTTCTCTCTCTCTCAGTCTCTCCAGTCCAGTCACACTGGCCTTCTTGCCATCCTTGAAAGCCCAGACGTGTACTATTTATGGTGGAGTTTGCTGTACCATTTTCTCTGCCTGGAATGTTCTTCCCATTTTCTTTCCTCCTTCGTGTCTTTGCTCAAATCTCATCTTCTCAAAGAGACCTATAAGGAGCACGCTATTTAATTCTGTTACCAGCTGCCACCTCTACCCCTTAGCATTTCCATTCCTTTTCTCTGTTTTCCTCTTAGTTTTCGTATAGCACTTATCACATTTTAACAGTATATGTAGTTCATTTAAATATTAAATTTGTTTATTATTTTTCTATTATATCTATGGGCTCAATGAAAGCAGCAATCTATGTCTTTCTCATTCACTGATGTATCCTGAGCATCTAAAAGAAGCCATATGTTCAAAAATATTTTTCAAATGAATGAATGAATGAATAAATAATGGTAAATAATAATGGTAATGCTTTCCAAGAGCATCTACCTTCTAAGAGAATTAAGTGTTAAAGTGCCTACTAAGCATGATAGCAATTTTCTTTTTCACTTAAGGAAAAAGTGAGGAAACTGAGATTTAGGTTGAATAATATGCCCAGATTTTCACAGCTAGTAACTAGATGTCTAACTCCAAGTCTGTAAACCCTCTCTACAGATTGCTGAGGCTAGAACATACTAAAAAACATGTTAACTGTTTGCTCTTATTGAAGACATATCAACGTTCAAAGGTAAGGTTGTAGAACATGGAAGTTATTTGCTACAGAAGGAAAGTCCTCTGGGGAATGATGCTGTAATATGATCAAATTTATAAATTTTTATTCAAGACTGAATGATGCACTATAATAATACTTCTAGGAGAAGAAAGGAAATTTTTCTTAAATTGTGTGACTATGTACTCCATCTTTCTTTTGCTGCTAATTATGATTGGATTCATAAACTAAAAAATCATTCAAAACACATAAGTAAGCTTATTCAATTCTTTCACACTCAGACTGCACAACGATTTCATGTAATATCTTTATTATAATAAGGTAAATTATCATATTAAACTATTTCGATGATTTTATATTTTAAAGTTTCATTTTTGAGACATATATAGCTTTTCTGTCATACTTCTAATTTATTATAACCCTCTTTCTGCCTCTCTCAAATTGGGTGTCAGAGGTCAGTTAAGAAGGTTTTAAACATCTCAACAACATCCATTAAGCTCCAGTAGCTTAAAAATCTCATAATTATTCAATCATCTGATAGCAATAAAATATTTTAAAATGCAATCTTATTTTCAACACAATCTTAAAATGAGGTTGTAGCAAAAAAGAAAAATCTCCAACTTATAAAAATCTCTAAACTACAAAAGTTTCTATTAAAAAGCAACAAGAAAAAAGTACATTTTAATGTGGTGCAACAGCAGCATATGACAAAATAGAAAATGGTTCTCCTGTGAAAGGCAATCTTCCCTTTGTCAGAGCTCTGACAAGCCAAAGATGACTTACTTATTGATCTTTCTCCTTGTAAAATAAAAGAATTGTCTCAAGGAAGAAAAAAGAAGGTAAAGAGTTAAACTTCATTATATAAAACCAGTGAAGGCAAAGATAATTTACCAAAAAATTAAGTTATATGATGTGCATTGAAGATAAACACTAAGTTTCCAGTTTTGATAAGTGGAGACATTTATTATTGCATTTTGGAATGCTGCTTCTTTACCTCTACAGGGAGACTGCACCATCTTGAAAATACTACTTTGGAGTGACTGCTACCAAAAACTATTTTCTCTTCTCCCTCCCTCTCTCCTTGCCTCCCTCCCTCCCTCTCCCTTTCTTCCTTCCTTCCTTCCTTCTTTCCTTTCTTTCTCTTTCTTTCTTTCCCTTTCTTTCTTTCTTTCTTTTTCTTTCTTTCTTTCCTTCTTTCTTCCCTCCCTCCTTCCTTCCTTTCCTTCCTTCCTTTTTTTCTTTTTCTTTCTTTCTTTCTCTTCATTTTTAAAATTGTGATAAAATATACATAAAATAAAATTGATCATTTTAACCACTTTTAAGTGTACCGTTCTGTGGCATTAAGTACATTCACATTGTTGTGTAACAATCACTTTTTAAACATTTATAAATAAAACATCATATTATCATCCCACCTGCTTATCATATCTTTTTCACCTGAGCCACACACTAGGAAACAGATTAGGAACAGGGAGAAAGTTTTCAGGGAATTCTATAACCACATGATTTCTATTTCCCAACTGAAGTATGTGATATAAGAACATTGATGGGCCTTGAAATTAACACACCATTGCTTGCCTTTACTTTTTTTTTTTTTTTTTTTACCTTTTTTGGTAAATTCGTGTGAATTCCACCACCCTATTCCAAAGCATGTTCTTTGGATTATCAGTTATGAGGATGTTTGTAAGTGTTACCCAGAAAAGGAATATAGGATCAGATAAATTTGAACCCACTAGGTTAAACAGGTTTCCTTTCTGTAGGAGTTTCTTAGAACGTCTCATTTGCTGGTGTGCATTGTAACTCTAAGTCAGAGAGGTGACCTACAGGTTTTATAAAGATATTTAACCAATGAACTCTGATATTACTTGAGAGTATTTTAGGACTGTTTTGCAATGGAGTACATTTTGAAAAACATGAGAATTTAGTTCTACAGATCTGTCATTCTGATTTTTACAGTATCATTTGGTACTAAAAAATAAATAAATAAAAATAAAAAACATTTATTTTGATGCTTCTTCATCCTGAAACCTGCCATTACTTTTCACATCCACCCTCTGTCCTGAACTGCCCACCTGGTTCCCTCAAAACTCTATTATATCTTTCTGCCATTTGCTCACCCAATAGTTTTACTCTTGAAATTGTACTTCCCTTCAAAAGAGGCTATGACAGGAAATACACAAAAAAAGTGAGAGGAAGAAAAGAAATTCATTATCTAAGTCTTAAAAAAACAGAAAACCCAAAGCATACTGAAGGAAAGCCTTACAAGAGAGGTGGCTCAGGAGCTCTGTGTTGTGTCCAGGCAACAGGAAAGTTCTAATGAGGCCATCTCAGCAAGCCCTCTGCAGACTTTCCTCCCTGGGGTCAGCACTGGACATGCATTAGCAGGGAGGGATCGATCACTCTTCTATTCTGTTCATTGCTGTGTTCATGTGGTCCCCCGCACCCACCCCAACCCACCACTACTTTAAAGAAAAAGTTGCCTTTCCAGACCCTAGGAGGAGGAGATCAGAGTGTTCAGTCCACGCTCTAACTAAAGAGGAGGATGAGGCCCAGACCCCACCCAGTGCCAACTGATAAGAGCATCAGCTACCACAAAAAACAATATTGAGCTGTTTAAGATCGCTGGCTTTTCTCTTAAATTTTGGTCTTCTGCAAAGTCAACACAGAACCACCAACACATGATAAGAATAACAAGATTTTGTGCATTTTTACCAATCTTTATTTACAGCATTCTCTGTGGTAGACAGTAAGCCATTTAAACCCATTGGCATTGGGAAGGCTTCAGATTTATAAAGAAAATTCAAAGATATTTTGACATGGACACTGGGATCAGCAATCTCTTTAGCTAGAACTTCCAAAGCATGGTGCCTGCAAAGGCCAAACGAGGCTTTCAGCAGTCTTGGACAATGGGGAAATTTCCTTCCTTAGACCATTATGGTGGTGGATGGTCAATAACTTAATTGTCTAAGACCACTGCAAGGCTCTGTGAAAGGCAGCACACTAGTAAGGGGTTGTTTGCCAAAAATGGGAACTCCCTAAATTTAATTTTTTCCTCAGGTCTTCCAACCTCCCTGACTACAGCTAAAGAATGATCATTCGTTCCTACAGGGCTTTTGGATCTCTACCCATCCCAGTTTGGGGATCTCTCTCTCTCTGTCTCTCTCTCTGTCAATCTCTCCATCTCTCTCTCTCCGTCAACCTCTCCATCTCTCTCTCTCCCTCAACCTTTCTCTTTCTGCCTCTCTCTCCTTGACTTAGTCCCTCTTTCCTATCCACTAACCACCCTCCCAGCATAATTTCAACAAGAAGCATTCCAGTTTAGAGGGTAGAAGAAAAGGCATCTCTGTCAATATAGCCATCTATAAAGTCTGAAAAGTATTGTGATTAAGTCTATTGGGCGCCTCCTCCATTTCTGAGCCAATCACTATGGCTATGCAAGGGGGAGAGAGTGGTTAATGGCCCCCATCAAACTACTCCCAGCGGAAGTAGAGGCACCATAAAAGAAGAACGATATTACCAAAGGGGAGGTGGAGTGCTGGGCTGGGGGGTGGTGGGTGGAAAGCAAAGAAAGGCTTTATCAGTGCTCTGAATCCCAGCTGGAGACAAGTCTGAGAAAAGGTAGAAATTTCTCCTAGCACAGTAAAATCACAACGAATACAGGAGAACGAACAAGGGAGCATTCCACCCATTGTTGGGAAAATAGAGACTAGATACAATTCTTACTCCCAGCCAAAAGTATCCAACAGAGAAATTAACCTGAGTTGACCAAGTCCGTTTTTCATCCAAGCTAAAATGTGTGGTGCATGTACACCCCCCCACACACAGTTATCTTCAACTTAACCATTAGAGTCTCGGGATAAATTGTTTCTCCAGCATTTTATGGGTGCAGGATTCTTTATCTTAACAGTTTTGTTTTATCTCTTAGGGAATACTGTCACTCTCTTACTCTAGTCTACGTCCAGTAAAAAAAATAGACAAAAGGACAAATTTATTAGTCTTTGCTTCTCCTGGCAGATCTTCCCAGTGCCAGAAAAGATATTCCTGGCCTCCGAATCTCCAGAATACTAACTCCATACCATTCATAAGGTACTTAGCATATTTTGTATTGAATTCTAGCTAATTATTACATTTTTACATATCCTGTTTACAAAATTTTTGAAGAACATCTGCTAACAAGACACAGCAGTAATAGCTAATTTTGAGCAACCACTATGAGTCAAATCATCTGCTAATTCTGGGTGTGTAAACATATATTTATATATTTGTGTACATGTGTATGTACGTATGTATATGTGTGTGTATTGCTTGAAATATACCTAAGAGACAGATATGTCCCATTTTTAGATGAAAAAATCATGGGTCCAAAGGTAGATTAACTTGTCCATGATCAACTACTGATAAGAGGCAGAGCTGAGATTTGAACCCCTATATGTGTTGCCCCAAAGCTCCTAGAATAGTTTGGAGGGGACACGATTAGAGAGAGACCAGATAATGGCTATGGCTGTAATCCAGGTGACAGAAGATAATGGCTTAGACTATGGTGATGCAGGGAACATGGAGAAAACTAAAGTGGATTTAAGGATATTATAAGTTAGCATCGACAGATCTTGATGTGAAAGTTGAGCTCTGCTCCATTCACCAGTGTTCCAACCTTTTGGAAGTGCTTAGAAAACACACCTTGGGTGAGAGGGTGAGAGCTGGCGAGGATGATGCTGTAAGGCTGCTCTGAGTATTTAAACCTCTTCTGCTGTGGACCCCCTCCCAAATCAGATAAGCTGGGAAAAGAAGCTAGTAGGTCAGTGTCTTGGGCAGTCACTCTCTTAAGAGCACAAGGAAACTTACGAGAGGGAGAAAACTCTGGTAGTGCCACTCCTTCAGGGTTTAAATTGAAAGGCAGGGTATTGGGGAAGGAATCTCTGAGATTAAGCAATTAGTCACTTTGGGGTAATTAACCTGAGACAGAATAGAAGTTTCCCATCTCCACTAACTGTAACCCCAAGAAGACTTATGAGTCACTGGCCTGGCCCGCCATGAATTTGGTACTCCCTCTCATATTTACCTGTTACTTTTCCATCCAGGTTGCCTATGAATATGTAGATAGCCTCAGTAAACTTCTAACCTTTCAAATGATGAATGCAAATTTAAACACAGATTTTACTTATTGGAAGGCATTAATCATTTTAAACTGTATTAATGAATAACTAATTAAGGTTGGAGAAATCTTGCTAAATTTTCAAAATCAAATTTAACTTCTATATGACAATGATACTCAGTCACCCATTAAAGTGGTAGTAATTATCTGTTAGTCTAGTGACATTCAGTACCACAGAAAGGTGGTATGTTAACTGGCTTCTATTCTGGGGACCATTTCCAGATTAGAATTGGAAAAACAAAATAAAAGAACTTGAGTCATATATATACAGACTGGATTCAAGATTTACAGCAGCAATGTAAAATGAAATGTAGTTCCTTCCATAAATATTCTCCTCCTCCTTCCCTCTCGACCATACTTTTCTCCCTACCTTCTTCTCTCAGTCCTTCCTTTCTGTTTCTTCCTTTTTCTTTCTCTGTCTCTCTGTCCTTCTATTCTTCCATCCTCTTTTTTTTTTCTTTTTAACATTTCCTTATGTTCTTTCCAAAATAATCCAGCAGAGGGCGAATGTTGTTTAAATTTTATAAACCTGGATGAAAGTGAGTTTAAGTAAACCCTGCCTTCCTCCTTCTTTGTGTAACAAATACAGGATTTTCACACTTTCCTGGGTCCTTAAATGTCCCCTCTTCTCTTGCAGTTCTCTGTAGTTAACAAACTCACGTAAACACACCAAGAAATAATGACCTCTTTTTTTTTTCATTAAAAACCTCTTTATTGTTTCTAAATAAAAATATGCTCCATGAGACATATTTTAAAAACGAGTTAAAGATGAAGTAATCCCCGTGTCTAATTTTGTGTCACCATAAAACTCCTTCCTCTAAGTGTGTAAGTAAGCATCAAATAGTAAAGTTGGAAAATAGGAGTCATAAATTAATAGGAAACAAGGAGAGACAAAGCAGCACTAAAAAAGTAGTTGCATTAAAGCTTATAAAAGTTATGGCTCAATTTTAATCAGCATAATGTGGTTGCTTTGTACTTATGTCTGTGAGCAGTAGTTTTACCCTATGCAGAGAATGCTTCTGGGAGATACACTGTGGAATTACATGTGAAGTTGCCAGAAGCTTTGGTTCAACAAAATTCTCTTTCACTAATCCTCACATTAGAGAAGATATAGCATACCTTTATGTTTCTTATTTTAAAAAAAGAATTAAAAATTTTAACTAATTTTAATAGAAATCACCTTTAAGATTCAGTATTTAGTCTGATAATATCTTGGAAGACTTTCTTCAATCCAACAATGCTTGTTCTTAGAGTTTTAGGAGTACTTTTTTCTGTTATTTGCCGGGTGGCTGGTTGTTTTGTCAGTTAATTTTAATTTAATGAGTGGTACACAAATACAATGTCTTAAATTTTTAACTAAAGAGAAGTAGGGAATGTAAGGTGAAAGTCATTCATTCATTGATTCATTCATTCAAACAACCACTACTGAGGCCCTACCTACTTGCCAAGGACAGCACCTGGTGATGGCCATCCTGCTAAGAAATGGAGACATGGCCCCTTCCCTCATGAAGCTTTCAGTTTGGATGTTTTTCACTCTCCTCCCCAATTATCAATTTGATATAAATCCTTTCATACCATTTGATATCCATTGTTTTGCATATATATTTTGTTCAGCTTTACTGAGGTAACATCAACAAATAAAATTGCGACATATTTAAAGTGTACATTGTGATGATTTATATGTATATTCCCTTTTGACTGTGTGTGTGTTTTCACATAAATGGGATTCAATTATTTATGTTGTCCTCTCCCTTGCTTTTTCCCTATTATCACTCTATTAATAAACTTTAGTATATAGAGCCTGACTGCATAATTATTAACCACTTCTTTGTATTATAAATTATGGATATGACACAACTTATTTTACTGTCCCCATATGGATAACCTGTAAGTATTCTCATATTTTTACTATTGAGAAGAATGTGGTAAAGAACATTCTCCCTCCCAGTATGTCTTCTACCTTCCAGCTCACTCCGTGTAGAGGACCCCAACATCAACACTTCCGTAGACCCCATGGGGACTTATAATCCTTCCATTTGGTGACCTGAAATCCACTCCTTCCCCCATAGTCACCTATTAAAATCACTCTTCTGCGTAAATCCTCACCCGTACCTCTTTACTCATTCGCCAACCCTGGGTAACTCCAAATGTCTACCTACCCTCTGCCTGTGTCTGTGTAGCTGAACATGTTTGGAGAAAAATAACAACCAGCTGATCAGTCGCACTTGAAATTCACGAAGTCAAACCTCAGGTCTTTCAGGGTCCATGGCTGTGACACTGTGTTTCCTAGTCATTTCCCTCTCCAGGTCTCCTAGATGACTATTTCACACTTCCTTCTCTCTTTGCAAATCCCCAACATCCCTCTCCCTAACTGAGATATTGAAGCAGTCAGAAAACACTAGAAAACCTCCAGCCTCTGTATCAACCCACCTCAGAAGGTCTATACCCATATATTCTTTCTTACCTGCAGTTTCTACTGTTCTCTCTTCTTCCACCAAAAGCCAGCCCCTCTTTTTGTTCTCTGGATTCTAAAATGTACTTTTCTCTATTTCTCAAACACTCTGCACTTGTTCCTGCCTCACAGCCTTGGTGTCAGATATTACCTTACGAAGAAATCTCTTTTTTTCCAGATTACCATATTGTTCCCTGCTCACCTCGTTCACAGGCATAACCTCACTACCCACTTCATATTTTGCTGTTCCCACAAAAGCAAACCTGATGTCCATTAGCTTGCATGACATTTGCCATTAACACTATCCTCCTACAAACTAGCATTTCATTCTATTTTTTTAATTATACATATTGTACATCACCCCACCCTAGAAAGTAAGCTCAGTGATGACAAGAGTTATTTGTTTTGTTTTGTCTTTTATTCTCTGATCTATATTGCCAGTTTCTAACACAGATCATGGACACTCTAGATGCTCTATAATATTGGCTGAATGAATAAATTAATATTTATAGGTACTCGTGTTTAAAAATTTGTCTAAAAGGGATCCCTACCAGTGGAATTGCTGGATCTGCTGGCATCGTCACATAAAATCTGATAGTTTCTATGAAATTCTCCTCTAAAATGGTTAGGCCAATTTACAGTCCTATAAATAGTATGAAACTATGTGTTTTTCCACAATTTAATAAACAGTTTACATAACTAAATTTGAATAATTTTTGCCAATCTAATAACCCAAACAAATCTTAATTCGTTTTGAGTTGCATTTCCTATATTACGTGTTGGGTTGAGCATATTTTCCTATCTTTGCTGGTGACTTGTATTTCTTAATGAGTAGCCTAATTTTCTAGGCAGTCTTTAAGAATTCCAGATTTACCCTTCTGTCTGTTATATACGCTATAAATGTAACGAGTATTTAAATAAACAGGACTCTAAGAGTTAATTCTGAAGCAACCATTTTCACTCCTGCTTTCTCTTTACATTTATTTAAATGAAACTTGTTCTTCCCCAGCTGCTGGGTGAAAAATTGGGTAACTTCATTTCTAATCACTTTTAGGTAATACAAATAGCATAGGCTTAGAGAGTAAAGTATACAAATAGTATGCAAATAGTACAGATTTAGAAAATACAAACAGTATATACATAATATGGAAATAGTACAGATTTAGAAAGTGCACTTTTTCATCTGATAATCAAAACTCCAAAATTGGTTTAAAATTGGAGCCTATCTGCTCTCAGTTTGAGCTCTAGAGGGAAGCCTCCAGCTAGGAAAGGGGATGTGGCTGGATTTTTCATTCTTTCTTATATTCTCCCAGCCTTACTAACTTTAGTTTCTGGCCCTTGTGGGTTGGGATATTGGAGAGAGGAGGAAGGGAGTTAAGGGGGGCAAGGATTTGCAAAAAGCCCTTAATTGATAGATACTACCATAAGATGAGATGGAGTTTTCTCAGCTTGGCAGATAATTAAAACAGACTCTCACATGGGGCTTGCATGCGTTCTGTCGAGCTCTCTCATCATTTGACCTGTGTGAATGCCTGGGAATCCTGCAGTAACTCAGCTCCAGTTACTCTCCACTAAGGTTTGATTGACCTTTGTGGACAGGTCGTAAAATGACATCACTCAGTCTATTTCCAGAATATGACCCACATCCTGATCTCTCATGGGCCGGACACATTCTGGGAGAACAGCGACTTCTGAGACAGCTCACAAGCCCACCTCTCAACCTTGACATTTCTCAGGTGGGAATCAGGCACAATTGTCACTTCTAAATGCAGTGGACACTTTGCAGGTTCTCCTCGTGAGCCACTAGTCTTCTCAGTGGTCTTGAAATGTGCATTTTCTCACCGAGGAGAACACAGTAGGATCTCTCAGCACTGCAACAGTTCACTTCAGACATCGTCTGTTCACATACTTCTGTCCCATCCCCATGGCCACCCCCAGATCCTTACATGAAACAGGTGAGGAGATTAAGAGTTGTGTAACTGGCATTCAGATATAGCCATTAAAAACGTTCATCCTGGGCTTCCTTGGTGGCACAGTGGTTAAGAATCAGCCTGCCAAGACAGGGGAAATGGGTTCGAGCCCTGGTCTGGGAAGATCCCACATGCCGCGGAGCAACTAAGCCAGTGCACCACAACTACTGAGCCTGCGCTCTAGAGCCTGTGACCCACAACTACTGAGCCCGCGTGCCACAACTACTGGAGCCCATGTGCCACAACTACTGAAGCCCGCGTGCCTAGAGCTCGCGCACCGCAACTAAGAGTAGCCCCCACTCGCAGCAACTAGAGAAAGCCCGCGTGCAGCAACAAAGACCCAACACAGCAAAAAATAAAATTAAAAAAAAAAAAAAAAAGAAGTTCATCCTGGCCTGATACCTCAGTTTTGAATGTCTGTTGTATCTTGGTGTTGTGGTTGAACCTCCAACTTAATAGCGTGCTACACAAATATTATCTTGCTAACATGTGACTTGTCTTTTTGATGTATTTTTGGCCCATGACATCTTCAAATTCTTACACAATTAAACTTTCCAATATTTTCCCTGGGGTGAGAATCTTGTTCAAGAACACCATGCCTAACTCAAGATAATAAAATATCCCTCTCTATTTCCTTCTAAACCTTTTATTGATTAGTCTATTTGTAGATAAATATTGACTCCATCTGTGATTTATTTTGATATATTTTGTAGTATAGGTCATCTAATTTTATTTTTTTCTAAATGAAAGCCAACTGGGGTCGAAATGGCTGTGCTTTTCCCACTAATGTGAAATGCCATCTTTATCATATATGTAATTCCTGAGTAGGATTCAAATCTGACGAAGCAGGTATTTTTTTTTTTGTTTTAGTAAGTGGTGGGCATTCTATATTTAAAAAGGCCAGATAATTTAATTACTGATCTGAGCAACACGTCTATTTTACATGTTTCCATAAGTTCTACCGAACAGTCAGTAGTCATTACTGCAAGTACCTTAACCATTCTCTGGCTTTGTTACGAGCTTAAAAATAAAAATTAGATAATATAGACCGAGGCCTTTGGCAAACTATAAAACCATATAAAAATTTATACACTATTCCTTTTGATCTTCTTTTATTTTAAGAATATACTTAAAAAAAATCTTTAGAAAACCTACAAATGGGAGAAAATATTTGCAAACAATATGACTGACAAGGGATTAATTTCCAAAAAATACAAACAGCTTATACAGCTCAATATCAAAAAAATCAAACAACCCATTCAAAAAATGGGCAGAAGACCTAAAGAGATATTTCTCCAAAGAAGAAATACAGATGGCTAACAGGCACATGAAAAGATGCTTAATATTGCTAATTATCAGAGAAATGCAAATCAAAACTACAATGAGGTATCATCTCACACCAGTCAGAATGGCCATCATCAAAAAGTCTACAAATAATGAATACTAGAGACAGTATGGAGAAAAAAGAACCCTCCTACACTATTGGTGGGAATGTAAATTGGTGCACCCACTATGGCAAACAGTAGGGACGCTCCTTAAAAAACTAATAAAGAGTTACCATATGATCCAGAGATCCCAATCCTGGGCGTATATCTGGGAAAGATAAAATCTCTAATTCAAAAAGGTGCATGCACTCCAATGTAAATAGCTGCACCATTTACAACAGCCAAGACATGGAAGCAACCTAAGTGTCCACTGACAGATGAATGGATAAAGAAGATGTGATTTTCATGATAAAATATATGAATTGTTGTAATTTCATAAAATAATTAGGTTGAAAAATATGCACAGCACTCAAAATTGATTTACAAGAAAATTTCTACTCTTTGTATCTTCAAGTTACACAAAAAAGAAATATCTTAGCACTGGAATTCAATTTGGAAACAAAATGGAAAAGCAAAATAAAATTGAAAAATAACAGTCAATAGACTTTTTTCCCCCCAGTATGCATATTTCCCAAAAGTACCACTTGGGGAACTATGTAATTTCAAAACTGTTTTCCAGAGGGAGAGACTGATATTTTTGCCTTCCACGTTGGTGAAACTACTATTAGTTTTATGGGTTACTGTAAAGTGGTGGGCACTCAAATTAACAAATGGATATGGGCTTCTAGTGTGGACATTCCCTCCTGAAATTTAATCTAATTTGCACCAAATAAATGCCTTAATGAGAGAAAAAAGATGTGACTATACACACGCGCACACACACACACACACACACACACACACACACACACACTGGAATATTACTCAGCCATAAAAAAGAATGAAATAATGCCATTTGCAGCAACATGGATGAACTAGAGATTATCATACTAAGTGAAATAAGTCAGAAAGAGAAAGACAAATATCATATATCATCTATATGTGGAATTGTAAAAAATAACGATACAAATGAATTTATTTACAAAACAGAAATAGACTCACAGACATAGAAAACAAACTTACGGTTACCAAAAGGGAAAGCGGGGGGAGGGATAAATTAGGAATTTGGGATTAACACATATACACTACTATATATATAACAGATAAACAACAAGGACCTACTGTATAGCACAGGAAACTATATTCAATATCTTGTAATAACCTATAATGGAAAAGAATCTGAAAAAGTATCTATCTATCTATCTATCTATCTAACTGAATCACTTTGCTGTATACCTGAAACATTGTAAATCAACTATACTTCAATAAAAAAAAAATTCTGAGTGAGCTGTCATTGCAAAACATAGCCCCAATTAAACAAGTCTCACATCCATTTCCAAACATTATACTCAATAAGATAAAAATTATCCATTACAAATTGTTTATTTTAAAATCAGTTTTATGCAAGAGAATTATGTATGACTTACTATTTCATTCCAAAATATTACATAGTTTAATGATGTCAATTCTGTACTTCTTTGACATTATATCTACATTTGGTTTGAAAGAGCAAAAGAGAATAAAAACTGATTTCAACAAATTTGTCTCAAATTCAGCTGAGTCTGCTGAGTTGTGATAATGGAATGACATGATGAAATGACACAAATATTGTTGTAGCTGCAATAAATAGGATCGTGTTTTCCCTTGAGGAGGAAAAAACAGAGGCTAGCAATATAAGAAAATTTTATTTTTGTCAGTTTCGTTCTGCAGGTAGCTTTTATATGTTTTTATGTTTTAAAATATGATGCACAATGAATGCAATGAGCAGCTCTTATCGAGCCTAACAGTTAAAAAATAAAATAGCACCAACTTCCTTTTGGGAAACTACTATAAAGAGAGCTATCTTTAGATTAAAAAAATAATGAGAATAATGCACAGTATGCTGTCAACTACACATTTGTCTAATAACCAATCCTTCTAAGGATGAAGAGTTAACTAAAAATTACCTAGCAATCTGTTACCTAGAAGTTTGAGGTCAGGCTTGGAGTATAAAAACTGGAAAGTTCCTTTACCATACACTTGAATTATCATGTGGTTTCAGGAGGAATATATTTGACCATTGACTGCATATCTTTCAAAGCAAACACAAGAGAGATTTAGGAAAGCCTTATAGTCAGACAGGAGCCAAATCTAGTTCTTCAACGATCTCATTTAAATGAAGGTGAAAATGCAGTGTTCAAGAGACACTGGTTTGATGATTAGAGGAAGGAGGGGAAGAGAGGGGTAAAAATAGTATGCAGACAAATAAATTCCAAATTTGATATATACTTAAATCTGACATGCTTTAATAAACAAAGAAAATTCCTTATTACTTCTTTTTTTTCTAAAATGAAATAAAAGCCCATCAAGTCATATCCAGCCTCTTCTTAGACGGAATCAGAGGAGAAACTTGTGCCTGAAAAAACCTTTGGATTCACTCTTGAAGGTGTTCCGTAGGTTATCAGACCTCTATACACACAGAGCAGCTATCTGCTCTCTCTGCCCTTCTGACTACTGTGCTCCAGCCAACCAGATAGCTGCCTCTGGCCTTCCTGTCAAGTCAAACTCATGGATTTGATTTGTGTTGGTCCTGCTGCCTCAGACGTCTTGCAATAACTTATAGGAAGCATGCAGGCCAGAGGCTGGTGGAAAAGCTGCAATCGTGGGACTTCCCTGGTGGTACAGTGGTAAAGAATCCGCCTTCCAATGCAGGGGGCGCAGGTTTGATCCCTGGCCAGGGAACTAAGATCCCACATACTGCGGGGCAACTAAGCCCACATGCCACAACTACTGAGCCCACATGCCCTGGAGCCTGCACATGCGCCACAACTAGAGAGAGAAAACCTGCAAGCCACAACTAGAGAGAAGTGCGCACACCACAACTAGAAAGAAGCCCACGCACCGCAACGAAAGATCCCACATGCTGCAACTAAGACCTGATGCAGCGAAAAAAATAATAATAATGATAGATAAATAAATAAATAAATAAGGAAAAAAAATTTTTTAAAGCTGTAATCATAAGAGAGGTGTACCAATAATATTTATTGTGCATTTAATAAATGCCAATGATTGTCCTAAGCACTCTGTGTGAGTCATTTCACATAACCTTACACCTTATGAAGTAAGCATTATTATTACTGTCACTTTTTGAAAGTGGGATACAGCCCAATGTGTCACAACTTGTAAGGGACAGAATAAGTAAGACAGCCTGGCCCCTTGTTCTGAAACCCTGAGTTCTCCTGCTTCTCCCATGTCCTTGGGAACTAGAATGCAACAGGGATGCTACATTCCACCTCTGTATTGTTTGGGTCAAAGGACAAAGAGGCCCAGGACAAAAAGTAGGTAGTTAAATGCTACTCTCTGAAGGTTAGGACGAAGGTAAGAGTAATTATGATCCCCAGCTTGTTGAATGAAGATAGAGGTAGGTGAGTAGGGTAGAAACTACTTGAGCAGTCCAGCAAAGTTAACCAAATGACTTCATCCCTCATGCCTTCAGCCATATTACAGTGCAGGTATACTTCATAAAATTCACAGACTATAAGTTATCTTTTCAGAGTCCATAAAATTTCAGAGGCACATCCATTTTCACAACAAAGGCTCAGAATCTGAGTTGAAGAATGATGGAGACTGAATTGGCACCAAATTCAAGACAGATTTGCCATTTTTCAGTATCCACCTAAATTGAGAAAATATTTGGAGTAATGTTTTACAGCATTCTGGGAAAAAAACAAAACAAAACAAGAGAAACAGAATAAAAAGATCTGAAAACCGACTTTTTCTAAAATCTTACTTTGGAAATTTTGACTAGTGATTCAGCTAGAAAGGCAGAAGTTGCCTGAACCTGTAAGTTCTACTGAGGTAAGACAGAACTTCACCACTGGGACTCATTCATTCATTCGACATACATTTCTTGAGGGCCCCAGCACCAGGCCCTTTTCTAGGTGCTAGGAATAAAATTGTGAACAGGACATAAATTTTCTGGTTTTGCGAGGTTATATTATAGTAGGAGAGACAGGTAATAAACAAGTAAATGATGAAAAAAAATATCATATGGTGGTATATTATAAGATGGATAACAATAAATGCAAAGCATTGGTAGATAATAGTTGGGAACTTATTTGAGTGATGAAAGGCAAGTCTATCTGAGTAGGTGGCATTAAAACTGAGCCTTGAATAAGAAGATGGAATTAGTCCTGGGGAGCTCTGGAAGAAGGGTGTTCCAGGAAAAGAAAAGCTCTTGTGCAAAAGATCCGAGGTGAAGAATCAGACAGCAAGTGTGATGGGAGTTAAATGAGGGAGGGGTGTGGTGCAAGAGATGAAGCTGAGGAACAGGCAGGGCCAGACTACACTTTAGCACATTAAAGTTCAGAGTCAATATTTGCGTTTTATTTTAAGTATAATTGAAAACGAATGGAAGACTGTAAATAGTGATCATATATTTTTCTACATCAGCATATTTTTAGGAAAGAAAGGTATTTTTCCTAATTAATATATCAGGAAAACAGATATAAATTGGAACCATCCTAAGCAAATTGGGACATATGTTCACGCTAGTTGTAAAGAGGTGAGCTATGATCTGATTACAATGTTTAAGGATTACTCTGAATGCTGAGCGGTCCATGGATTTTGGAGGAGTAGGAATGGAAGGAGGGAGAAACATTAACAGGCTTTTTCATTAGCCTAGAAGTGAAAGAGTGGTAGCTTTAATGAGTGTGGCAGTAGTGAAGATTTTATTTCACTAAACAAACACATAAGTGCGAACAATGAGTGATTTACTTGGATGCAGAGGCAACAGGATTTGCTAACAGGGAACATAAAGCTTTTTTTTTTTTTTTTGGTATTGATTTTATTTTTTTAACGTCTCTGTTGGAGTATAATTACTTTACAGTGTTCTGTTAGTTTCTGCTGTAAAACAAAATGAATCAGCTATATGCATACGTATATCCCCATATCCCCTCCCTCTTGCATCTCCCTCCTACCCTCCTTATCCCACCCCTCTAGGTTGTCGCAAAGCTCTTGAGCTGATCTCCCTGTGCCATGCAACTTCTTCCCACTAGCTATCTATTTTATATTTGGTAGTGTATATATGTCAGAGCTATTCTCTCACTTCATCCCAGCTTACCCTTCCCCCTCCCCGTGTCCTCAAGCCCATTCTCTATGTCTGTGCCTTTATTCCTGTCCTGCCCCTAGGTTCATCAGAACCTTTTTTTTTTTTTTTTAGATTCCATATATATGTGTTAGCATACGGTATTTGTTTTTCTCTTTCTGACGTACTTCACTCTGTATGACAGACTCTAGGTCCGTCCACCTCACTACAAATAACTCAGTTTCGTTTCTTTTTATGGCTGAGCAATATTCCATTGTATATATGTGACACATCTTCTTTATCCATTCATCTGTCGATGGACACCTAGGTTGCTTCCATGTCCTGGCTATTGTAGAGAGTGCTACAATGAACATTATGGTACATGACTCTTTTTGAATTATGGTTTTCTCAGGGTATATGCCTAGGAGTGGGATTGCTGGGTCGTATGGGAGTTCTATCCTTAGTTTTTTAAGGAACCGCCATACTGTTCTCCATAGTGGCTGTATCAATTCACATTCCCACCAACAGTGCAAGAGGGTTCCCTTTTCTCCACACCCTCTCCAGCATTTATTGTTTGCAGATTTTTTTGATGATGGCCATTCTGACCAGTGTGAGGTGATACCTCATTGTAGTTTTGATTTGCATTTCTCTAATGATTAGTGATGTTGAGCATCTTTTCATGTGTTTGTTGGCAATCTGTATATCTTCTTTGGAGAAATGTCTATTTAGGTCTGCCCATTTTTGGATTGGGCTGTTTGTTTTTTTGATATTGAGCTGCATGAGCTGCTTGTAAATTTTGGAGGTTAATCCTTTGTCAGTTGCTTCATTTGCAAATATTTTCTCCATTCTGAGTGCTGTCTTTTTGTCTTGTTTATGGTTTCCTTTGCTGTGCAAAAGCTTTTAAGTTGCATTAGGTCCCATTTGTTTATTTTTGTTTTTATTTCCATTTCTCTAGGAGGTGGGTCAAAAAGGATCTTGCTGTGATTTATGTCATAGAGTGTTCTGCCTATGTTTTCCTCTAAGAGTTTGATAGTGTCTGGCCTTACATTTAGGTCTTTAATCCATTTTGAGTTTATTTTTGTGTATGGTGTTAGGGAGTGTTCTAATTTCATTCTTCTACATGTAGCTGTCCAGCTTTCCCAGCACCACTTATTGAAGAGGCTGTCTTTTCTCCACTGTATATGCTTGCCTCCTTTATCAAAGATAAGGTGACCATATGTGTGTGGGTTTATCTCTGGGCTTTCTATCCTGTTCCATTGATCTATATTTCTGTTTTTGTGCCAGTACCATACTGTCTTGATTACTGTAGCTTTGTAGTATAGTCTGAATTGAGGGAGCCTGATTCCTCCAGCCCCGTTTTTCTTTCTCAAGATTGCTTTGGCTATTCGGGGTCTTTTGTGTTTCCATACAAATTGTGCAACTTTTTGTTCTAGTTCTTTGAAAAATGCCATTGGTAGTTTCATAGGGATTGCATTGAATCTGTAGATTGCTTTGGGTAGTAGAGTCATTTTCACAATGTTGATTCTTCCAATCCAAGAACATGGTATATCTCTCCATCTGTTTGTATAATCTTTAATTTCTTTCATCAGTGTTGTATAGTTTTCTGCATAGAGGTCTTTTGTCTCCTTAGGTAGGTTTATTCCTAGGTATTTTTTTTTGTTGCAGTGGTAAATGGGAGTGCTTCCTTTATTTCTCTTTCAGATTTTTCATCATTAGTGTATAGGTATGCAAGAGATGTCTGTGCATTAATTTTGTATCCTGCTACTCTACCAAATTCATTGATTAGCTCTAGTAGTTTTCTGGTAGCATCTTTAGGGTTCTCTATGTATAGTATCATATCATCTGCAAACAGTGACAATTTTACTTCTTCTTTCCCAATTTGGATTCCTTTTATTTCTTTTTCTTCTCTGATTGCTCTGGCTAAAACAACCAAAACAGTGTTGAATAACAGTGGTGAGAGTGGGCAACCTTGTCTTGTTCCTGATCTTAGAGGAAATGGTTTCAGTTTTTCACCATTGAGAACGATGTTGGCTGTGGGTTTGTCATATATATGGCCTTTTTTATGTTGAGGTAGGTTCCCTCTATGCCTACTTTCTGGAGAGTTTTTATCATAAATGGGTGATGAATTTTGTCAAAAGCTTTTTCTGCATCTATTGAGATGATCATATGGTTTTTATCTTTCAGTTTATTAATATGGTGTATCACATTGATTGATTTGCATATATTGAAGAATCCTTGCATTCTGGGATAAACCCCACTTGATCATGGTGTATGATCCTTTTAATGTGCTGTTGGATTCTGTTTGCTAGTATTTTGTTGAGGATTTTTGCATCTATGTTCATCAGAGATATTGGCTTGTAGTTTTCTTTTTTTGTGACATCTTTGTCTGGTTTTGGTATCAGGGTGATGGTGGCCTTGTAGAATGAGTTGGGGAGTGTTCCTCCCTCTTTTATATTTTGGAAGAGTTTGAGAAGGATAGGTGTTAACTCTTCTCTAAATGTTTGATAGAATTTGCCTGTGAAGCCATCTGGTCTTGGGCTTTTGTTTGTTGGAAGATTTTTAATCACAGTTTCAATTTCAGTGCTTGTGATTGGTCTGTTCATATTTTCTATTTCTTCCTGGTTCAGTCTCAGAAGATTGTGTTTTTCTAAAAATTTGTCCATTTCTTCCAGGTTGTCCATTTTATTGGCATATAGTTGCTTGTAGTAATCGCTCATACTCCTTTGTATTTCTGCGGTGTCAGTTGTTACTTCTCCTTTTTCATTTCTAATTCTGTTGATTTGAGTCTTCTCCCTTTATTTCCTGATGAGTCTGGCTAATGGTTTATCAATTATTTTTTATCTTCTCAAAGAACCAGCATTTAGTTTTATTGATCTTTGCTATTGTTTCCTTCATTTCTTTTTCATTTATTTCTGATCTGATCTTTATGATTTCTTTCCTTCTGCTAACTTTGGGATTTTTTGTTCTTCTTTCTCTAATTGCTTTAGGTGTAAGGCTAGGTTGTTTATTTGAGATGTTTCTTGGTTCTTGAGGTAGGACTGTATTGCTGTAATCTTCCCTCTTAGAACTGCTTTTCCTGCATCCCATAGGTTTGGGGCCGTCCTGTTTTCATTGTCATTTGTTTCTAGATATTTTTTGATTTCCTCTTTGATTTCTTCAGTAATCTCTTAGTTATTTAGTAGCATATTGTTTAACCTCCATGTGTTTCTATTTTTTACAGTTTTTTTTTTCCTGTAACTGATATCTAGTCTCATAGCATTGTGGTTGGAAAAGATACTTGATATGATTTAAATTTTCTTAAATTTACCAAGGCTTGATTTGTGACCCAAGATATGATCTATCCTGGAGAATGTTCCATGAGCACTTGAGAAGAAAGTGTATTCTGTTGTTTTTGGATGGAATGTACTTTAAATATGAATTAAGTCCATCTTGTTTAATGTATCATTTAAAGCTTCTGTTTCCTTATTTATTTTCATTTTGGATGATCTCTCCATTGGTGAAAGTGGGGTGTTAAAGTCCCCTACTATGATTGTGTTACTGTCGATTTCCCCTTTTATGGCTGTTAGCATTTGCCTTATGTATTGAGGTGCTCCTATGTTGGGTGCATAAATATTTACCATTGTTATATCTTCTTCTTGGATTGATCCCTTGATCATTATGTAGTGTCCTTCTTTGTCTCCTGTAATAGTCTTTATTTTAAAGTTTATTTTGTCTGGTATGAGAATTGCTACTCCAGCTTTTTTTGATTTCCATTTGCATGGAATATCTTTTTCCACCCCCCCTCACTTTCAGTCTGTACGTGTCCCTAGGTCTGAAGTGGGTCTCTTGTAGACAGCATATATATGGGTCTTGTTTTTGTATCCATTCAGCCAGTCTATGTCTTTTGGTTGGAGCGTTTAATCCATTTACATGTAAGGTAATTATCGATACGTATGTTCCTATTACCATTTTCTTAACTGTTTTGGGTTTGTTTTTGTACGTCTTTTCCTTCTCTTGTGTTTCCTGCCTAGAAAAGTTCCTTTAGCATTTGTAAAGCTGATTTGGTGGTGCTGAATTCTCTTAACTTTTGCTTATCTGTAAAGGTTTTAATTTCTCCATCAGATCTGAACGAGATCCTTGCTGGGTAGAGGAATCTTAGTTGTAGGTTTTTCCCTTTCATCACTTTAAATATGTCCTGCCACTCCCTTCTGGCTTTCAGAGTTTCTGCTGAAAGATCAGCTGTTAACCTTATGGGGATTCCCATATATGTTATTTGTTGCTTTTCCCTTGCTGCTTTTAATATTTTTTCTTTGTATTTAATTTTTGATAGTTTGATTAATATGTGTCTCGGAGTGTTTTTCTTTGGGTTTATCCTGTATGGTATTCTCTGTGTTTCCTGGACTTGACTGACTATTTCTTTTCGCATGTTAGGGAAGTTTTCGACTATAATCTCTTCAAATATTTTCTCAGACCCTTTCTTTTTCTCTTCTTCTTCTGGGACCCCTATAGTTCGAATGTTGGTGCATTTAATGTTGTCCCAGAGGTCTCTGAGACTGTCCTCAATTCTTTTCATTCTTTTTTCTTTATTCTGCTCCCTGGCAGTTATTTCCACCATTTTATCTTCCAGCTCACATATCAGTTCTTCTGCCTCAGTTATTCTGTTATTGATTCCTTCTAGAGTATTTTTAATTTCAGTAATTGTGTTGTTCATCACTCTTTCTTTTGCTCTTTACTTCTTCTAGATCCTTGTTACATGTTTCCTGTATTTTCTCCATTCTGTTTCTGAGATTTGGGATCATCCTTACTATCATTACTCTAAATTGTTTTTCAGGTAGGTTGCCTATTTCATCTTCATTTATTTGGTCTTGTAGGTTTTTACCTTGCTCCTTCATCTGTAATGTATTCTCTTGTCATTTCATTTTTTTTCTTTGATGGGTGGTGCTGTGTCCCTGTCTTACTGGTTGTTTTGCCTGAGACGTCCAGCACTGGAGTTTGCAGGCAGTTTGATAGAGCTGGCTCTTGGTGCTGAGATGAGGACCCCCAGGATGCCTCACTCTGATTGATATTCCCTGGGTCTGAGGTTCTCTGTCAGTCCAGTAGTTTGGACTCAGATCTCCCACAACAGGAGCTCAGGCCCGACCTCCAGCCTGGGAACCAAGATCCCGCAAGCGTCCAGTCACTGGGGGTTCCTCCCATCCCCTTAGGTGTCCGTGGTCCCCCACCGGTGCCTGGTAGGTGCCCTAGTTGTGAGGAGACGTGAATTCCACATCTTCCTAGTATGCCATCTTGACTCCGCCCCTCGAGAATATTTTTTGAAGCTTAAAAAAATTGGTCCTATAGTTTATTAGAGCTGGTGAACAACACAAATGTTGTGTTGGACCTGATGCTTTTTTCCAGACATTCACAGCAGCATCACAACCAACCCTTCATGATGGAGAGTCTTTAACTGTGTGGGTGACATGGTGATGAATGAAGAATTGTTCAGAAATTCGAGCAGAAAGGTTTTAGCCAGGAGGGCTGATGGACAGAGAGGAAAGAACAATGACTCTTAGTTTTCTGGCTTTAGCAATTAGGTGGATGTAACTGGGTTAAGGGAGCATCCTGGGCAAGAAGGGAATGAGAGTTCTATTTTGTTCATGGTAAGTTAATGATGCCTATTCAACATCTAACTGAAGATGTCAGGAAGCCAGTTGGGATATGACTTTTAAATTCAGTGGAAGACATGGTTAAAGGTATATATTTGAGAGTCATCAATCTATAGATAATATTATTGCAGTTGCCTGATCTTTGCTTTCTTAACCTTTACTGATCTTCAGGATCCATAAACAAGTTGAAAAAGTCAAGGTCATATTTAGTACATAGTTTCTCAGAGTCTGGCCCTCCAGTCAAATCAGAAACAAACTTGGTGTTTGCATATAATTCAGCTTTTGATGTCCCAATGCTAGAGACCTTTATTTGACATGGCACACGGTAGGGCCAAGGAATCTGCATTGTGAACAAACTCTCCAGGGATTCAAATGCTCACTAAGGTTATGAAGCACTGCCTGGCATCATTGCCATGGCATCATATGAGTAGTCAAAGAGGCAGAGAGAAGCAGGCAACTATGCTGCTTGTGCTGGCAGAGTCTTTGATGATGGCGCTGGGGTCGGGGTGGAGGAATATCATTGTATCTTTTATTAGTGTCTTAATTTTGTCATTATTATCACTGTTGCTTATTTTAAGCCCCTGCAATGTTATTTGGACTCTATTTTGTTTTACCTTAATGCAGTGTAATACAGTGGCTCTCAAAGTTGGCAGACAGAGGAATCACTGTACATGGACTTAATGATCAATTTGGATTCAACGGTTATGCTCAGAATCTTTAACTACCTCACATACTCCCAAAACTTTAATTCCCGAGATGATTCAGCACAAATTCCTGCTCTGAGTTTCCACATGAGGGCTTCCAATCACTTGATGCGGAAGTCCCTATTATTTGGATATGTTCATGGATAGTGTTTGATTTACATTACATTACAGCTCCATCTGTTTGTTCTCTTTTTATGTTTAAAGAAAGAGACTAATGAGAGTAAACAGCTGGGTTCTACATTCACTTTCTGAAAATTAAAAAAATATCAGATTTTATTTGGTTTCATGGGAAACTTATTATAGTCTCAAGAAAAGAAGCTCTCTTCCTATTAATCTTTAAGTATATTTTCCCAAAATGTGCAGATGTGAAAAAGATCCTCTCAGATGAAATGTTCAGATGAAAATATTTTTCAGCACTTCACAATAAGCTGCTACTCACTGTTAGCTTTATGGATTGCAACAGTTTTCCAGTTCTAAATATATTAATTCTGAGAGTATGGTAAACCTGAACAGATTATCTAAAGGAAAAAGATAGATGTAAAGCTGAAAATAAACTACTTAAGTGAAAAATTACACTTGACTACTATTATTAATTCATTCTATTTTTAGGCTCTCTGTAATTTTAAAAGCTCATACATATCCATTACTTATTTTTCTTATAGCAGCTCTGTAAAGTAGCTAAGAAGGTAATTATCATTCCTACTTTATAACCAAAGCCCTAGGAAAATAAGTGACTTGCCAGTAAGTGCTGGATATAGGGCTTAAACTCAAGCTTTTTTACTCTAAGCCTGGGGTGTCATCCAAAATACCTGGGTGACCTTGTCAAAATAAATGTGACCATTCTTTTCCCTGACATTTTGAATCAGAATTTTCCCGTTTGCCAGCCGTTTGCGAAGTGCTTGTAAACAGCCTTATAAGAGCCTTCATGAGTGTATCAACCTCTTTTTCAATAAAATAGAAAGTATATTTTTCATGACACTTTTGATGCAAGAAACCCACCTCCAACTAGCTTAAGCAGGAAGAGGAGTCTGTGTATATGTATGAGTGTGTATGTCAGGGGAAGGGGGAATTTATTATCTTACATGAATGAAAACTCAAGGAATAGAAAATCTCTAGGTAAAGCTGGATCCAGGATTACAAACAATGCCATCCAGACCAGGTCCCTCTCCAGTGCTTCGCTGTGTTCTACCAGATGCTGGGGTTCGGATATATCCTTTCATAATGGTCTCTGGGAGCTTCAGGCTTCATCTTCAAATCTCCATGTCAAGGAGAGATGTCTCCTCAGTCCATGGTGTCCCAGCAAAGTTCTAGGTTTACCTTGGGTTGATGGAATCAATGGTCTAGGGAGAGGGACACGTTGCTGTGACAGCTTATGAAGGGCACACCGACCCATGCTTGCTCATCAGCTGGAGGTTGCATCTCAGCACACATACTGGGGGAAAGGAAGGGCTGGATACTGGGAAGGCAATTCACCTAATGTTCACTACATTAAGAACATCAAAGAATATTTAGCTTAATTTTCTTCGAAGTCAGCATTTCCTGAGAAATATATGATATTAACTTGTTTTACTGTTATGAAAAGAATTTAGGAGTTTTAGGACTTCATAAGGTCAGTGGGCTTTTGACTGCCAGTCTTCTATATGGAAGTGGGTGAGTCAAACAGTTATAGATTAACTGACTTTTCAATTAGTTTACCTCCATTTAAACAGGTAAAGGGGATGGATTCGCTGGAACATAGAAAGTTTTGGAAATTCCAAAAGCTCTAATGCTTTGACCTTAGACTGTGAGGGGCTATTATAATCAGTCATTGTAATACAGTTATTATACTGCGGTGCTTGAACATGTCCATTGCCAGACAAAGTTCAGATTTATGGGCAAGCATACATTATGTACCAGCTATAAAAAAAAGTGTTATGCTATTGCACTAAATTTCAAGAAAGTAAAAAACCTGACAAAGAGGATACTACACTAAACAAAAAATCTGTAGCTTCTGTTCAACCCCTTGCAGTTGCTTCAGTTTCAGCAATCAACTATGTATTTGTGTTTGGATTCTCACAAAGCACATTGAGACATTAACAGTAGTTTTCAGAAGCAAAAGTGGTATCTAGAAGGAAGAAAGCTTTTAGTTCAGAAGAAATTGAGTCCATTTTTCATTTTAAAGTCATGAAGGTTTTAGTGTTACTAAGCCCTAGAAACACCCTAAGAGAAGAACATCAGTCCTAAGTAAAAGCACATCTTGATATTTTAGTTGGATTGTAGAGAGAAAGTACAAGAATCAGAACAGAATTTTTAACAAGTATAATAATTATGATTACTAGAGAGTAAAGACTGTCAGATAATACTGGCATAAGCTTTTAAAAAATATTTATTTATTTTTTATTTTTAAAAATATATTTATTTATTTATTTTTTGGCTGTGTTGGGTCTTCGTTGCCGTGCGCGGGCTTCCTCTAGCTGTGGCAAGCAGGGGCTACTCTTCATTGCGGTGCACGGGCTACTCTTCGTTGCGGTGTACGGGCTTCTCATTGCTGTGGCTTCTCTTGTTGCAGAGCACGGGCCCTAGGCACGCAAGCTTCAGTAGCTGTGGCTCGCGGACTCCAGAGCGCAGGCTCAGTAGTTGCGGCGCACCGGCTTTGTTGCTCTGCGGCATGTGGGATCTTCCTGGACCAGGGCTCGAACCCGTGTCCCCTGCGTTGGCAGGCGGATTCTTAACCACTGCGCCACCAGGCAAGTCCCCTGGAATAAGCTTTGAAATATAAGGGATTCTCACCCTTCAGAAAAAGATAGGAAAACTAAGAGCAAGACGAGATTAAAATAATACCTGTCGCCACAAATTCCTTGCTGGGTGAGTCATCTTACTTGAAAAGTAAAAAAAGTTGAAGACTAGATAAAATATATCGCCCTGGGCTACCAAATAACATGCAGCTGAAATTCAGCAAGTGCGCAAAAGGAATCTCATACAGGTGTTTGCAATGAGTGGGAAATTAATTTTTAAAAGGAAGGGGTCGGGCTTCCCCGGTGGCGCAGTGGTTGAGAATCTGCCTGCCAATGCAGGGGACACGGGTTCGAGCCCTGGTCTGGGAAGATCCCACATGCCGCGGAGCAACTAGGCCCGTGAGCCACAACTACTGAGCCTGCGCGTCTGGAGCCTGTGCTCCGCAACAAGAGAGGCCGCGACAGTGAGGGGCCCGCGCACCGCGATGAAGACTGGCCTCCACTTGCCGCAACTAGAGAAAGCCCTCGCACAGAAACGAAGACCCAACACAGCCAAAAATAAATAAATAAATAAATTAAAAAAAAACCTAAACCAAAGCCTGGCTTTAAAAAAAAAAAAAAAAAATTGAAGGGGTCAGAATGCCTACTTTTAATAATCGTGTTCATACAGGTTTTCAATGTGAAAAAGTGTCTCTGGTATAAATAAACATACGTATTTACTTATACATAATGACACATCAGTATTCACTCTCTCTACCTGGTAGAAAAGGTTAAATATTTAGGCACTACAGGCATACCAGGTTTTATTGAACTTGACTTTATTACACTTTGCAGGTACTGCGTTTTTTACAAATTGAAGATCTGTGGCAACCCTGTGTCGAGCACGTCTACCAGCACCATTTTGGAACAGCATTTGCTCATTTCATGGTCTCTGTCACATAATACTCAACAATATTTCAAACTTTTGCATTTTTACTATATTTGTTACTGTGATCTGTGATCTTTAATGTTACTACAACTCGCTGAAGTCTCAGATGATGGTCAGAATTTTTTAGCAGTAAAATATTTTAAAATCAAGGTATGTACATTGTTTTCTAAGACATAATGCTATTGCACACTTAACAGACTACAGTATAGTATAAACATAACTTTTATATGCACTGGGAAACTGAAAAATGTGTGACTCTCTTTATTGCAATATTCACCTTATTGCCATGGTCTGGAACCAAACCCACAATATTTCCTTGGTACACCTGTACAGCAGTTTCCCCTCTTATCTATGGGGGATACTTTCCAAGACCCCTAGTGGATGCCTGAAACCACAGATAGTACTGGACCCTATATATACTGTGGGTTTTTTTCCTATACATACATAACTATAATCATAATTTTAATTTATAAATTAGGCACAGTAAGAGATTAACAACAATTAATAATAAAATAGAACAATTATAACAATATACTATAATAAAAGTTATGTGAATGTGGTCTCTCTCTAAGTATCTTATTGTACAAATTTAATGCCTTTTCCATCTTAGCCAAACACTTACTATATACTGTGTCCATAACTTTTGCAGTTTGAGGTGAGATACCAAAACTAGCCAGAGTTTCTTTTTCCTTCCTCACAAATTCAGCGATGGAAGATTTGTTTTTACCATAGACTTTGGCAACTTCAGCATATGATATTTAAAATTTCCTTAATAAGTTGAGAACTTTCACCTTTTCACATAAAGGAAGCACTTTATGACTTCTTTTCGGCATAAACCAAATTGCTAGCATCACTACTCTTTGCACTTTGGGAGCAAAATAAGAGTTACTTGAACACAAGCACTGCAGTACCTGGACAGTCCATCTGATAACCCATAGAGCTACTAAGTGACTACTGGGTGGGATATACTGGATCAAAGGGATGCTTGGGATGCTTCCTGTCAGGGTGGGGGGCAGGGGTGGAGCAAGATTTCATCATGCTACTCAGAAGGGCGCATGATTTAAAACTTACACTTGTTTATTTCTGGAATTTTCCATTTAATATTTTTGGACCTGGGTTGACCTCAGGTAACTGAAACCACAGAACGCTAAATGGTGGATAAAGGAGGGGAGGGCTACTGTAACCTCTTTTCTTCCATTCTCTACATCACTCATTTCCTCTATCTCATTTCCTCATTCTTCCTCCCTTCCTGTCTTCTTTATTTTAAAATTATATTTTATTCATGTATTCAATATTTATTTAACACTGGCTTCAAAAATAAACTAATGTATCTTCAAAAAGTAACACAGTATATTTTTGCAAAGTATTTTGATAGGATCTGTACATATGGGAAAATATAATAACATGTGACTTAAGAATAAAGTAGCCAGAATATTTGGTTTAGAATACTTTTTAACTTTTCATTTTGAAAGTTTCATACTTACAGAAAAGTTATAATCTAGTCAAGGAACTCTACTATACTTTTCACCCAGATTCCAAGAATATCAATATATAAATATTTTACCAGATACATTTTCTCTATATTTTTTTCTGAAGTATCTAAGAGTAAGTTGTGGACAGGATACCCCATTTCTCCTAAATTTTCCAGTGTATATTTCTTTGGAACTAGAATATTTCTCATATAACCACATTATAATTGTTAAAAATAGGAAGTTAACATTGAAACATTACTAGTTTCTAATCTATAGGCATTATTCAGATCAAATTTTAAATTCAGATTTCTCAATTATCTCACTAATGTTGTGTATGCATTAGAAATGCAAAAGAAGAAATATATTTTCCTGTCCAGGATCTCATCCAAGAGCTCAAATTGCATTTTGTTGCCATGTTTCTTTAATTTTCTTTAATCTGGAATAGTTCCTCAGGCTTTATCTTTCATGCCTTTGACATTTTTGAAGAATATAAGGTTTTGTTTTGTTTTTGTTTTTGTAGATTGTCCTTCAATTTGGGTCTGGCAGATAGATTCACGTTATGCTTTTTTTTTTTTTTTTCAGGAATACCTCAAGGAGATGCTGTGTCCTTCTCAGGGCATTAATTTAGGAAGCACATCACTATTAATGGTGATTTTAACTTTGACCACTTGGCTAAGGAGGTATTTGCCGGGTTTCTCTATTATAAATTTCCTGTTTTCCTCTTTGAATTTAATATGTTTCTTTAGGGGAAAAATACTATGTTTATCATCAAACATTTACTCAGTAGTTGTAGTGACAATTGATGATTCTTCCTGAAATGATTTTTACTCCAGTTTTTGCCAAATAGTGATTTTCTAATTTCATAGTTACTTCTATATTTATTAGTTTACATTCTATCATATGGAATAATTCTATCGCATTCATTCATTCATCCATTCACTTACATCATTTTGGACTTATAGATAATTAGTTTATTCTATATAACATTACTATTACTATTTATTTTAAGGTTCAAATTTTCTGAAAGGTAATCTTCTCACAATACATGTGTAATCAAATCATCACATTGTACCCCTTAAACTTACACAATGTTATTTGTCAATTATATCTCAATAAAGCTGGAAAAAATTTTCTGAGAGTTGGCCGGATTTCAAATGAATAACATAACTCCACTAAAGGTGATGGGGGAGGGAGTCTGAGAGCCCCCAGAAGAGAATACCTGAGACATCGTTCAGCATTCTCAACAGTTATAGCTCTCACTGTAAACTACTGTATTTGCAGTCTTATTCTATACATAAGTCTCGCATGTTTGATTACCGTGAATCTGCCCCATGATTCTACTGTGATTCTGCCCCATGAAACTACCATGTTCTGCTGGTAAATCAGGTTTCTAGCTACAAGACTATAAACCAGGAAGCTCTGGGGAAGGAAACAAGCCAGCTTTGCTGAAGTAAGCAAACCCCTTTGGATCTCCAAATGAGGCTTGCTATGGTTTTCAAGTGTCTAGAGCCATGAATAAATTATTTCAATAATTTTAATTTATTGAGTACCTACTACTGCCCAATCACTATTTTAGGAGCTTTACCAGCAGAATTAGATTCATCTATCTTACATATCAAAAGTACATAATGTCCAAGTTCACTTTTATATATTGCAACATATAATCAAAATTAAATTTATTTTTAAACTAATAAATAGCCAACAGCAGCATAAGTAGAATTTGATTAATGAACCTGCTCATTGTAATCTCCTGCCATTCCCTATAGCTTATTTTCTATCTAAGAAGTAAGACTGATAATGGTTTTAAGCCAAACACTCTAAAATCCTGGGTATTTTTAAAGAATTACCTTTGATATATATTTGGCTCATATTGCCACTGCCAGAAAGATTTTTTTTCTTTTGTATGAGCATCTTTAATGCCTTTTGATCGATTAAAAAGAACAGACAACCATTTAATGCAGCAATCTCTCTGCTAAGAACTTACTTCATAAATAGATGTATTTGCAATTATGTGCTTAATATATGAACTGGGATGCTAGGTGCAGCATTATTTCTAACAGGAAAAATTTGCAGAAAAAAATGTTTATCAGTAATAGATAGGTTAAATAAAATGTGGTACAGCTACATAATGAAATATATTGTTTCTAATAAAATGAATAAAGTAGATCTACCATAGCATCATGAAGAGCTTCTGAAATACAGTAATAAATGAAAAAAAAATGTAAAGGACAAAGTGGTCTATTTACTAACACTATTTACTATTATCATGTAGAGAAAATTTCAATAATAAATATAAACATATACAATAAATGTATTATCTATATGTATGCAAACACACATATGCATACACACACACATATACCATAGTACGTGTGTGTTTGGTTTATTTTTTTTCAGAGATACACCAAAACTTGATACATTTTTTATCCTCCTTGAGGAGGAGAATTGGGAGCGGAAGGCTTTCTTTTCAGCTCTATAATGGAAGCTAAGCCTTGTTAATTGCTGTCTCCATCACCTAGTACACCTAAAACAGAATTTGGCATACAGAAAAAACACTTAGTAACTGCCGAAGGAATGAAAGTTGAAAAAGTGAACTTTATTCCTTTCACAATGAGTTTTCTAATATGTACATGTATCTTTTAAATTTAAAAATGCTGTAGAAATTATATCAGTTGTGTTATATGCCACTTCAGCTTTATCTTTTATAATTAATTGTATTTTAAGACTTTTTTGTGCTATTTCCTTTAAGTTATTGCGAAGGTCTCACCTATTCTGCCCCTGCTCGGACCTGCCTCTTTATTTCTACAATGTAAAGCGTGAATATCTCGTTGCTCCTGACTCAGACTGGGTGCTCCCACCTGTAGTTTAGTAGTAGATGCGGTGACATCTGCTCTACTCTTGATAGAATCTCCATAGATGGCCAGCCTTTTGGTCTTTTGCTTCATTCACTCTTTTTAGACATCGTTGACCACAGTCAATTTTAATAGAGCCCTCCAGAATGGCTCATCCAGAGAGACCCTTATCTCCTTCCCCTGTTAACCCTCCTTCTGTTCTTAGACCACAGAAGCAATTATACTGGTACATATAAATGGATATTCCAACCCCCTCCTAGCTCTCTCTTCTATAAAGATACAAAAATCCAAGTCTTGGTCCTCAGCCACTTTATCTTCTTTCCCTACATTTGCTCTTTAAGTGAAGCAACAGTGACCTAGGCTTTAAAAGGCAGAACAGACAATAATTCCAAAAATTTACATACCCAGCATACCTCAACCTGGAACTCCAGATTTGTGTATTTTAATGCTGTTTTCCATAATGTCCACAACTCCAAATTAATTTCCAGACCAAACCCTTCAGTTATTCTCCATTGCAGATAATGTCAGTGCTAATCTCATAGGCACCCTAACCCCAAAATTTAGCACTCCCCTACAGTCATCACTTTCCTTCACACTCCACATAAAATTAATCAGCAAGCTCTGGCAGCTTTACCTCCAAATATGTTGAGAATCCTATGACTTCTACCACAACCACCTTGGCCTAAGCAATAGCCATCTTTCTTCCCAAACCACTGCTTAGCTTCCTGCTTCCTTGTTGCGACTCCAGCCCCTCTCATGTATTTGTTATTCACAGAGCAGTGGGTGTACTTCCTAAAAATAGAAACACCCATAGAGTATATCGGGTTTCTCTTAAAAACTCTCTAAGGGTTTCCAATTATGGCTAGATTGAAATAAAACATCTTTCAATAACGCTTCATTATCCTTCCCTACCACACAACCCC
Source organism: Eubalaena glacialis (assembly GCF_028564815.1). Classification (NCBI taxonomy): domain Eukaryota; kingdom Metazoa; phylum Chordata; class Mammalia; order Artiodactyla; family Balaenidae; genus Eubalaena; species Eubalaena glacialis. Next base: position 97,180,269 of record NC_083722.1, on the reverse strand, counting down.
AACCTCCCTGCCTCCAACCAGACAAAGAGGTCGTGCCTTTCTTGAATTCATCAAACATGTTTCTTTTGCATGCAACACTTTTCCTCCAGAATCTTAACATGGCTGGATCCTTTTCATCCTTCAGGTTTCTTTCAAAGGTGTGAAAGTCCTGTTTCCCTAAAGAGGTCTTCCCTGACAAACCCAGCTAAAATACGCACCCTTGTGACCATTCACCATTTCCTATTCTGTTTATTGCACTGTATATAATTGCATTATGTTATTTGTCACCTTATTTAGTCTCCCATAGAATGCAGTTTCCCTGAGGGCAGTTACATTGCAGAAATGCCAAAATTATTTTTTGATTGTTGACTGTATTGTTCTTCTCCGAAACTCTCTATAGTCTTCACCTGTATCAGAGAACTAACCCCTACATGTTTGAATAGTTGGCTTATATAATCTATTGGGTTTGCCAAAAAGTCCCTTAGGTTTTTAAGTAAAAATAAAAGACAAATTCTTCATTTTTACCAAGAACTTTATTGAACAACGTATTCACCCTTTTGTTCCACTACCTTCTGCCATTTTTCAGGCAACTTCATAATTTCATCTTCCCAAAACTTATCTTTTTTAGCAAAGGACTATTCCAGGTGCTTTTTACAGTCTTTCACGGAACTGAAATTTTTTCCATTAAGAGAATTTTGTGAAGACCAAAATAAATGGAAATCCGAAGGTGCAATGTCTGGTGAATATGGCGGATGAATAACAACTTCCCAGCCAGGCCGTAACAGCTTTTGCCCAGTCATCAAAGAAACATGCGGCTTGGCGTTATCCTGATGGAAGACTATGTGTTTTATGTTGACTAATTCTGGACGCTTTTCGTCGAGTGCTGCTTTCAGTTGGTCTAATTGGGAGCAGTACTCGTTGGAATTAATCATTTGATTTTCCGGAAGGAGCTCATAATAGAGGATTCCCAATCCCACCATATACACAACATCACCTTCTTTGGATGAAGACCAGCCCTTGGTGTGGTTGGTGGTGGTTCATATCGCTTGCCCCACAATCTCTCCTGTTCCACATTATTGTACAGCAACCACTTTTCATCGCCCATCACAATTTGTTTTAAAATCGGAACTTTTTTTTTACGTTTAAGTAGATAATCTCATGTGGAAATACAGTCAAGAAAGTTTTTTTCTGCTTAACTGATATGGAACCCAAACATCAAAGCAAATCACATAACCAAGCTGGTGCAAATGACTTTCAATGCTTGATTTGGATATTTTGAGTATGTTGTTATACTGCATGGTATAACATTGATTGCTCTCAATTAATGTCTCGATTTGATCGCTATCAACTTCATCTGGTCTCCCCAAACATGGAGCATCGTCCAGCAAGAAATCTCCAGCATAGAACTTTGCAAACCACTTTTGACACATTCAATCAGTCACAGCACCTTCTCCATAAACTGCACAAATCCTTATTTTTTGTGCTTCAGTTGTGTTTTTACCTTTCTTGAAATAATAAAGCATAATATGACGAAAATATTGCTTTTTTTCTTCCATCTTCAATATTAAAATGGCTACACAAAAATTCACCAATTTTGATAAATTTTTTAAAAAATGCACGCTGATATGACAGCTGTCACAATACAATCTAATAAAATTGTTTCGATTAAAGTTAAAGAAAACTAAGCTCTACTAGAGCCATCTTACGGAAAAAAACGAACAAAGCTTTTGGCCAACCCAATACAATATATTCTGGGATTAATACTTGCATTTTCACAAGAGAGTTTAAGAAGTAAATTCATTTTCATCTATGTTCATTTATAACTTCTCTATCCATTTACTTCTAACCCTATACACATTCCATAATGTGTTTCTGAGCAAACAGAGTAAGAAAGCATGACCCCCCAAATGTTGAAGTCCATTAACTTTAGATTAGGCCAAAACTTTAGAATAGCTTTACTACTGCATGGATTTCTTAGACAAACTAAATTTCAGGGCCCAAATAAGTTTTCATTTGGTTTTTATTTGTTTGTTTGTTTGTAGAGGACATCACACACTTAATCTTGACCTTAACAGGGTACCTGTCTTGATTAAGCCAGTCTTTAACACGTGGCTTATGTGTAACTGAAAATATTTACTGGCTTCAAAGTTCAAGATAATAGAAATTTAGATTTTTCAAATTCTAATCTAAAGTAAGTTCCTTTAACACTATATGTTGATATCAACTATATATAATTCCCAAAGCAATGAGGGACTGCAAGGTATTTTGCATGTTCTGAAACAGCCTGAGATTAGAAAAAATGATTGCAGCATCACAGCATATTTTCCTTATTTTAGCTGCATATTGTTGACTTTTTTCCTCTTAGAAAATGATAGTCCCATTTTTGGGTAAAGACATAAATGAAAATAATATATAATACAAATACTTAAAATAAAAAATAAGGAAAGACAACAAGATGGCATAGATTCAATTTTCCCTATTTCTCTCCTCACAATACAACTGAATAGCCTGGAAATAAATAAAAAGAGAATGACAAAAGGACTCTGGAAGCTGAAAAGTAGAAGTCAGACTGGCTAGGGTGCTCAGACCTTGAGGAAATATAGTGTGGTGAACTTTCTTAGTTTTCCTTTTATCTCCCATATTTCCTAGACTGGGCACCAGAGAGTTCTACAGTCCAAAGTTACCAAAGTACAGACAAGAAAAACAAGAATGCCTACTTTCCTGGGCCAAAGGTAAGGAAAGGGAAGTCCAACGAAGACTTAGTGAGAAGTCCTAAGCCCATCAGGGCAGTTCTACAACCAAGGCAGTAGCAGGCAGGCTGATTTGTCTGCAGTAGTATCTTCACAGCCTGGGTGGGCCAACTCAATCCCCACTCCAACCTGTGTGTTGTAGTAATGTCAATTTCCTGGTTTTGATATTGTATTATAGTTATGCAAGATATTAACATTGGAGGAAGCTGAGTGAGGATGCAAAGGACCCTCCTTCAAAATCTTTGAAATCTGTATCTATTTCAAAGAATCTGTATTTATATCAAAGCAAAAAGCTAAAAAAATTTAAAGAAAATAAGAGTTAGGTGCCTACAGTAGCATTTCTTTGGAGGAAACTCTAGTAGATAGAAAACTAAATGACTTCCAAGAGCTTTACCTCTACTAAGTTTCATTAAGCTACTGTCCTTCAGCTATGGCGTAATAAAATCTCATTGAGGCCGACCAAGGTATGGAGACCACGTGATCACCGCAGAATAATGTGTTCCACCTTTATTGATACAAATATAGTGAGTGAAAATGGGACATTCAGGGACATAGTTTTACAGCTTTTCTCACTGGTGAAAAGCACTGAATGTGACAATGTTAGACAATGACTTTTAATAAGGAAACAAAATGAGGGTTAGAGACAGAAAGGAGAAAAAAGAAGAGCTTTTCATAAAGTCTCACTGTACCACCCCACAAATTAGTTCTTAATCACAGAGAAAAATGAACCTTTAAATGAAGAAAACTGACAGTCATTACCTTCATCAAATAATCAAATTAGCAACACCAACAGTGGAAAACAGGACATGATGCAATAATAAATACTTAATATCATCTATGTATTAGACCAAAATCTTTAGCTTATCACAAACTATGAGAAACTGACTAGAAAATTCAGAATGAGAAACATTCCACAAAAACTGGTGACAACAATAACAACAATGGATAAACAAAAATGAGCTTGGACTCTTAAAAAAATGCAATGTCACGAAAAAGTAATAAAAACAGCAAGGGGACCATTCTAGGTTAAAAGAGACTAAAAAATAAAAAACTCACACATGACACTTGACTGAGTTTGAACTGAATTTTAAAAAGAAATAGCTATAAACACCACTGGGGACAATTGGGAGAAATGTAAATAACGTCTATCTTAAATGATATTTTATTAATGCTAATCTTCCTAGGTGTGATAAGGGTATGGAGGTCATGGAGAATGTCTTTTCCTTAGGATATGTACACCAAATTTTTAGAGTTAAGAATCTTAATTCTTGTAAACTGTATTCTTATGGTTTAGCAGGCCAAAAAAGGCATGTATGGGTAGATAGATAGACAAACATGCAGAGGGAGTAGGTTAACAACCATAAATCTAGAGAAAGTGTACGTAATGTTATACTACTTCAACATTTCAGTAGGTCTGAAAATTTTGAAGCCAAAAGTAGTTGGAAAGATGGATCGATTGTTAAAAAAAAAAGTGTATGATATAAAAGATTATGTTCTTCGTAGTATTTCGCTTAGTTACAAATTGTTATGTTCAATGAGAAACTTCTAATTAAAATAATAAAGTGGACCAGTGTAAAAAAAGTGCTATCATGTATCTTCTGCACAACATAATCCCACAGCCAGTATTTTTACCTGATGTTTACAGTCACCAGGTCATAATTCATCTAGAAGTCTAGAATTTGTTACCTCAGATCCTATATGCGTCTCTTTGCTTGATAAAGCTCATTAAATATGAAATATTTATAGTTGCTGACTTAAAATAATAAGAATATACATATTGAAAAAATATTTGTGTGAATAAATGACTAATGCATATGACTAGAATTTTATTAGGGGAATGAAAAACAAGACGCCAATCTTAAGGAAAATAATTGTTGTCTTATTTAATTTCTGCCAATGGCCTAACTCACTCTAGAAAGTCCTGGGCACTTTCTTAATCTACAACCTTGTGTGAACAATCCTTCTCTTAGGCAAGGGAAAATACTTGTGCAAATAAGAGCCACAGGAACTGGGAGAAAACTCAATGTTCTGGGAAGTCGGACATCTCAGTCCCCAGCAACTCCACACCTGGCTACACAACAAAAATACCAAAGGAGTTTATTGAATAGACAGAAGAACACTGGGCTCCACCCCACACTTGTCTCAGAATCTGTAGGATTCATCCCCAGGAATGTTTACTATTTTTTAAAAAGTTCTTTTAGGTGATTCCAAATCACAGCTAGGTATAGGAATCATTAAGCAATTTACAATCATAGGACTGAAACAGTTTCCCTGGAAAGAGCTGATTTTTGTATGCTTAAACTGTATCATTAAAATTAAAAATTATTCATAGTTTGACTAATAAAATAGTAAGAATAAATCTTTTGCATTCAAAAATTGAAGAGCTAGTTTTGAATTACATTTTTACAATTTACGATTTATGTAACGTAGGACAGATAATTTTATTTCTCAGGGCTCCCCTGTGAAAGGGGAATAACCATGTCTGTGAGTCAAGGAGCCAATACTGAGTTATGTCACTGTATTTATGCTTGTGAACATAGTCACTTATGAGACTTCATATTTGGAAAACCTACATCAATAAGCATATTCATATGCAGAATCAGCAGGCACAATGCTTAACATAAAAGGAATCAAAATTTAACTCTGCTTGTAGAATTTGGCACAGATAAATGGAGACTCTTGCTTTCATTTGAGGGTAAAAGAATACTCTGGAATTTCTGTATAAAACTGAAGAAAAATCATCTATTAAGCACATTAAAATATGCTCAAATCCACTTCTCTGTGATTTACTTACAGTAAGTCTTCAACAAATATCATCACAAAAATGAATCAGAGGCCACTTTGCCAAATCTGCCTGTTCAAATTGCCATCTGTGGGAGCTTTCATTTAACTTTACTATTATACATGATTTAAATTTTCATTTATTTAAAATACAGACATAGGAATAGTTTTAGAATTTAAAGAGATTTTTAGTAGGGAATCAAGGAGGGTTTTTCTTCATAAGGAGATGCTCTTAATCATAGCCTAAGTATCACTGGTTTAAAAACTAAAGCCATTTATATTTTGTAACAATTTTGCAAAGTTACAGCCTATGTTACTACCCCAAATTCCTACAGTTTAAGAGATCTAAGATAATTGTCATGCAATTAACTTCCAGGCATGCACAAATGTTGAATAAAACAAATCAAATTCCTTACACACTCAATACATTTATTAAAGAGTCATCAAAATGCTAGGCATTCAAACCTAACTTTGAAGGAAAGCCAGTACCAGAGGAGAATAATAAAGTGTATATGAATATAATACTTGCTCTATTTTGTAAACATGCAAACACACATTGAACAATGAAGTATAAATGATAAAGTCTTAACACACCCACTTATTAGAATAAATTGCTCATTAAATTAAAAAAATGAAATATGTGCTTAAAGTCTAAGTAGTGGGAAAGGGAGTTGCTTAATCTTTTAAATACTGTGTAAAACCATGTTGATACAAGTCAATAATTCTCAGCACAATTAGACATAGAAGATGTGGAATTTCCTGTTTTGTGCAATGTTTTCTTTATGCCCCTCTCCACTACAACCTATGGTAAGGCATACACATTCTCATACTTGTGCCTTGTGGTTTATGTACTTCATCTTAGCAGATGCTTCACCAATCATAAATTAAAGGAAGACTTTATTGCCTCTCATTTCTCTGACATTATAAGGCTTGTCACAGCACTGGATGCAGCATTTTATGAGACCTACTAAATCCCTCTTGGTATTTTGTTACATGTAACTCTATTTCTTGCCATCAATAACTTCTTAAAACACACACACACACACACACACACACACACACACAAACACCCCTTTATGGTTAGAACAAATATTCCAGGGCCTATAGTTAAAGAGCTAGTCCATAGCATTACATTGAAGTCTGATGGAAAAATAAAAAAATCTGAGTATCTTTGATCATGAAATCACTAGGTGAATGCCAGTTGTCTCTATGGAAATGTAAATAGTTCAATGATATATATTATCCTCTTTTCCTTAAAGTATAATGAATGTCAGCATTTGTAATTCTTAGAATGTTTTCTTTTCCATTATTAGATTTATTGGAGTCTAAAAAAGAACAGAGAGAATGCGTTTCCTTTTGAAAAGATTAGTGTTCAAAAAAAGTGGCTTAGGGGCTTCCCTGGTGGCACAGTGGTTGAGAATCTGCCTGCTAATGCAGGGGACACGGGTTCGAGCCCTGGTCTGGGAAGATCCCACATGCCGCGGAGCAACTAGGCCCGTGAGCCACAACTACTGAGCCTTCACATCTGGAGCCTGTGCTCCGCAACAAGAGAGGCCGCGATAGTGAAGAGGCCCGCGCACCGCGATGAAGAGTGGCCCCCGCTTGCCACAACTAGAGAAAGCCCTCACACAGAAACGAAGACCCAACACAGCCAAAAATAAATATAAAAATAAATAAATAAATAAAAGATTACTATTAATTAAAAAAAAAAAACTTGGCTATGAAAAAGATGAAAAATGAGATTTAAAAAAAAAAAAAGTGGCTTAATGGTTTCATCAACTAAATGGTTGATGAAAGCAGAAACCCATCCTTGTCTTTATTCTAGGGTCTTCCAACACAGTTACAGTATGATCTGTGTATTGAAAATTCATTAAGACATTCCACAACGCCTTATAGTAGGAGTTGTTCATTCATGATATACTGCTTTACCTGCCACAGATGCTTCATATTTGTGTGTACGTATATTCTCAATTCTCTAAGGTAAATACCAATGATTGGGCTGCTGGGAAAATGCATAGTTTTAAGAAACTGACCAACTGTTTTCCTAAGGGATTGTAAATTTTTACATTCCCAGCAGCAAGATCTGGGAGGTCCAAGGGCTCCACATCCTTCACAACCCTTGGTGTGGTCAGTCTTCTAAATCTTAGTTATGAAAGTGAGTGGGTAGTGGCAACTTTTCATGGTTTTTATCGGGATATAGCTGAGGACTAACAATGTCGAGCATTTTGGCCTGTACTTGTTTACCACTCATATATCTTCTTTTATCTTTCGCCCAATATTTTTATCATGTTGTTTGTCTTCTTGTTATAAAACTGTAAGAGTTCTTTATATATCCTAGACACAAGTCTTGTATCAGAAATACGTTTCATAAATATTTTCTGTCTGTGGCTTGATTTTTCATTTTGCTAACAATGTCTTTCAAAGAGCAAAAGTTTTAAATTTTGATGAACTCCCAAATTATCAATAGTTTTATTTTGTGGTTCATTCTTTATGTGCCATATCGAAAAATAGATGCCTAACCTATAAAATTTTAAGAGTAAGCTCTTATATTTAGGTCTCCTATGCATTTCTTGTTAATTTTTTGTTAATATGATATGCAATAAGGGTCTAATTTCAATATATATATTAAATATATATATATTTAATTGTTCCAGCAGCATTTGTAGATAAATTGTCTTCCTCATTGAGTTTCCTTCACAACTTGGTTGAAATCAAATGACAATATATGTGTAGGTTTATTTTTGGATTCTCTATTCTGTTCCATTCATCTTTTCATGCTAATACCACACTGTCCTGATTAATGTAGCTTTCTTCTGTTATAATTTTGCTTTATCTAAAATTTTACATGGATGGAATTATGTAGTATGCATTATGAAGTCTTTTATTCCTGACTTCCTTCATTTGGCATTATGCTTTCAAGAGTAATCCATGGGGGCTTCCCTGGTGGCGCAGTGGTTAAGAATCCGCCTGCCAATGCAGGGCACACGGGCTTGAGCCCTAGTCCGGGAAGATCCCACATGCCGCAGAGCAACTAAGCCCGTGTGCCACAACTACTGAGCCTGCACTCTACAGTCCGCGAGCTACAACTGCTGAGCCTGTGTGCCACAACTACTGAAGCCCAGGCGCCTAGAGCTCGTGCTCCACAACAAGAGAAGCCACCGCAATGAGAAGCCCGTGCACCGCAACGAAGAGTGACCCCCGCTCACCGCAACTAGAGAAAGCCCGCGCACAGCAACAAAGACCCAATGCAACCAAATATAAATAATAAGTAAATTTTTTAAAAAATCATATAAAAGAGGGAGGGAAGAGGGTCAGATCTAGAGAAGGAGACTAACGATGAAAGCAGAGGTCAGAATGATTAGCCAGGAGCCAAGGGATGCAAACAACCTTTCGAAGCTGGAAAAGGCAAGGAATGGATTACCCCCTCGAGTCTCCAGAAGGGACATAGCCAAGCCAACACCTTGATTAAAAAAAAAAAAAAGAGTAATCCATGTAGTTGCATACGTCTGTGTTTTGTTTCTTTAAATTTCTGGATATACCACAGATTGTTCAGTAGTTATAGAATTCTCTCTCATCTTCAAACTTCCCCCCATGGTAGCCGAAAGAATTAGAAAGTAAATGAAAATAGCAAAATAGATTGCACAATTTCTAGAAATAGTCCTGTAGGAAATATACTCAGAAATCAAAGAATAATGAAAACAGTACTGTTGAACAAGCAGAAAAACCTGGTTGATACTGAACTGCGTGTATCTATAGTGAATTACAAGGCACTGTTGAGTGTTTTCAGTGAAAGTTTGGTTAATGGGTAACAGTAAAATATCTAGACCATGAGGATACCAATACTGGCCTGTCATTTTTGATATTCTTTTTTCTCTTTGTGTCAGTTGAAGGTTCCACATGGTATCATTTTCCTTCTGCCTGAAAAAATAATTCATTTAACATTTCAAGGAGTTCAGATATGCTGGTAATGAATCCTCTCAGCTTTTGTTTGAGAATGTATTTATATCCCTTACATTTTTGAAACATGTTCTGTTTAAAAAATTCTAGATTAACAGTTTCTTCTTTCAATTCTTCATAAATGCCTCTCTATTATTTTCTACCTTGCATGGTTTCAGGTAAGAAGTCTTCTGTAATTCTTATCTTTGTCTTTTGTAATATGTCTTTTTTCTCTGGCTGCTTTTAAGAATTTTTTTTCGATCGCCTGTTTTTAGCAATTAGATTATTATTCAAGTTAGTGTGGTATTCTTTATGTTTCTTCTGCCTGGGTGTGTTAAAACTTTTGGATCTGTGGTTTTAGTTTTCATCAGATTTGAAAATATTTTTACCATTATTTTTCCTTATATCTTATTTTTGTCCACCTCCTACTTTGGGGTCTCCAATAACACATTTATTAGACAGATTGATACTGCCTCACAGTTCACTAACTTTCTGTACCTTTTTTTGTTCAGTCCTTTTTCTCAGTGCTTTATTTTGGATATTTTCTATTACTAGGCCTTCAAGTTCTCTGATCTTTTCTCTTGGGTGCCTATTCTTCTGTTAATCTTATCCAATGTAATTTTTATATTTCTAATAATGAGTTGTTCATCTCTAGAAGTTCATTCAGATCTTTCTGATGTCTTCTATTTCTCTTTTAATATAGTCATATTATTCATCACATCTTTGGACATACTTTAGGGTTATAATAACTATTTCAAAGTTCTTGTTTATATTTGGGTCTATTTCTATTGAAATGTCTGGTTTTATTTAATGTTAAGCACTGTTAATTTTATATTGTTGGGTGGTGGATTTTGTTTTATTGCTTCAAAGGGTGTTCGATTTTGTTTTTCCATAGAGGTAGCTACTTGTGGATCAATTTTATCTTTTTGAGGCTTTCTTTTAATCCTCATTATGACAGGTCCAGTGTAGATTTTAATTTAGGGCTAATTTAGCCCTGCTACTAAGGTGTGCCCCTTCAGAAAACTTTAGCAATTCTTGTATTCCAAGACATTTCCACTTAGACTAGTGGAAATGCAAATATTTCTAGTCCTGTGTGAGTATTGAATTGTTCAGTCTAATGTTTTTCAGTGTTTTCTTCCTGGTCTTGGAAAATTTTCTCCCACTAGTGTGTAGATCTGTTCTCACCCAAAGACTCAAAGGGACCCTGAGTACAAATCTCCAGAACCCTCTCTTTCTGGAGCTCTCTCCTATCCAAACTCAGCTTTCTATTTTCTTGATTCAATACGATTTCCAGGCTTTGTTCTCCTCCCTGCACTGTGGCCTGAGAACTGCCTTTAGACAATAAACTATTATTGCCTAATATACTAGGCAATAAACTGCCTTTAGGCAATAAACTATTATTATCAGAAACAAATATCACCAAAATAAAAGGAAGTTCTGGGATACAAAATGAAATCTAAGTTTCATAAAGAAATGTAATTATTAAAATAATGTATTCATAAATATTTTGGCAGTTAAATTTTAATATTGTGATGTTGGATGACAGAAACAGATATTCTTCAGCACTGGGATCACTCCTCTACCCATGTGTAATATTAAATAGTAGGTCACTTGCACCTGAGATTGTTGGAGGCCTATATATTATTTGGCTAGCTCTGCTGGCATTACGTACTGCTGATATTGATGTTTTCACCTAATTATTCAAATTTCCTTCATCTAAATAAAATGGACTTAATTTAGTAGATGAACACCTAAACGTTCCTCCTGTTCTCCACTTCCATTCCTGCCCTTGAAGATTTTCTCTGTAGTAAAACTGAAATCTCACTGAAGCAATCCTGCAAACTAAACATTTTTGTACTGCTTGAAGAAAATACTTTTAGCACATTTTCAGAAGCTGATTCAAAGTTGTTTTCTTCACTTTTTTTTTTTTTGGACTAATATTTCAAGTACTTGCTGCTTCTCATAATCTCTTGGGATAACTTTTCCTTATACCTTTAACCTAGAAATTTGGCAAAGTAGCAACATTGGCTGTCTAGGAAACAAGATCATCTAAGTTTCCACATTGCTTACACACCAATTTTACCATCTTTCCAGGAGTACAATGACATGAAGCTCTTTAGAGTAGATGGCATATAAAAGTACTAGCCATAGTGTTTTTGTCACTTCTCAGTAAGGATCAGAAGATTTTTGCCAGCGTACAAGTTCAAAGATGACAGAAATGATATTAAAGTCGGCAACTGGGCTTCCAAAGACTGAGGCAAAAGTCCAACCTCAACAGGTGCTTTAAGCTGTTAATACATGCTTTGTGACCACCTAGACGGGTGGGATAGGAGGGTGGGAGGGAGGGAGACGCAAGAGGGAAGAGATATGGGGGTATATGTATATGTATAGCTGATTCACTTTGTTATAAAGCAGAAACTAACACACCATTGTAAAGCAATTATACTCCAATAAAGATGTTAAAAAAAAAAAGCTGTTAATACAAGGCAAATCTTGATCTTGGCTGCAATTTCTTGAGACTTCTGGAAAATACCTGATGGTCGTCAAGTTCTGTGATTGTTAGGTCTCCCACATTAAAGCACTCTCTTGTGTACTTATTCTAGAACTCCACTTGAAAAGACAGTACTCAGAATTCTCAAGTGTATTCATTGGGTTTGTCCAAATTCTCTAGGCTGGTAGCCTAGAAAATTTTCCGTTTATCTCAGAACTTCATCATCTTCTCTCCAATGTTTTCTTCCATTTCCCTTTCTATGTCTCAAATACGTAGTTTATATTTCTCACTACTCAATATTTTTCATTCCTTTCTAATTTGTTTCTATCCTTGCCAATCTGCTGAAAGAGCCCCTCAACAATTTCTAAATTCCTTTGAATGACTTTTCTTTAATGTCAGTCCTGCAGGTAGGGCAGAGAAGTAGTTACTATGTCACTACATCATTGTTGATTAATTGAATATTTATGACAGTTTCATGCACAGCACCATAGTGAGAGGATACCTTTTCTTTCTTTCTTTTATTAAAAATAGGTTTGATCTCTTTTGATTAATAGCCTGACATCAATTAGCACACAATTCTTACATTCATGAAAATTACAAAAGTTGAAGAGAAAACATTATCTGAACTAAGAAGTTACCCATTTTCTTATCTTTTGAAAATTTCAAGTGAAAATATAACATTTAATTTAGAAAAAAACAATAAAAATGATATCAAAATTAAAATCTTAATAGAGTTGGAAAACAAATTCCTTTACATAATAGAGGTATAAAAATTAATTTAAATGTCAATTTTGACCCTTCTCACTCTGCAGAGACACTGGCAAGAGAACACAGCATATGCATGAAGATTCTTCATGGTACATATTCATGCTCACTGAAAGCTGTTAAGGAAGCATTACCCATCTCTGGTGAACTCCGCATAGAATTCCCTGCAGCAGCGACTCCAAGCCTGTCAGTACAAAGCACGGGAATTACACTGTGGAGGGAAGATGCTAACCCATGGAATTCAATGTATTTTATTTCCATAGGTGGAGTTCCAGCTAGAATTGCACAGGCAAGTTATGTATAGAAAACAACAAAAAAGAGAGGGAGAAGCCACAAATTCCTGATAATTTGGGGACAGCAACTTGCTCCCCCCTGGGGCACTAAGGAGTGGTACTCAAGCACAGTTTCACTGAGGCTATAAGAAAGGGACATGCCCAACTTAGTACATTAGTGGTTACTGGCATGGCCCAGGGGTATTTGGGCTCCTTCAGGTAAATGAGGAAAAGGTATTCTCTTCAGAAGTTTGTGGTGGTCTGATGAGCTGGCTTCTTCATGCAAGGTGATGTAACAGAGCTGAAATGCGTACTACAGGATCCCACTTTGGTGCTCGACACAGTGGCTTCTATAAATTTCTATTAACCTCTGTTTTTTCCAGAGACTCCAGTGCTTCACACTAGAATTGCTAGTGAAAGTCTGATTTCCAACTAGGCTTGCAGTTTCTTACTCTTTCATGTAAGCATTATACCAATTAGTTTTTGCTCTAAAACAAAGCAGTCCAAAGTTTAGTAGATTAAAACAATACCATTTTATTTAGCTCACAAGTCATTGGGGGCAGCTTAGTGATTCACTGGTCTGGGCCAGCCTGGCTGGTCACTGTTAGGTTTCCTCATGTATCTTTGGTCAGATCCCAGATTGGCTGGAAGTTGGATGATCTTGGCTGACCTCACTTACATGTTCCACACTTAGAAGGCTCTCTAACAGGGTGCCTAATTTCTTTTCCACATGGCTTATCATCCTGCAGCAGAACAGCTTGGGCTTCTTCACAAGGCAGTTAAAGGATTACAAACAGCAGCAAGAGAGAGACAGGAAGTTCCTTTGTTCAGGAACTCTTCAAATATCTGCTTGCATCACATTTGATACTGTACCAATGGCCAAAGCAAGTCACATGGCCAAACCCAGTCTCACTATGAGAGAGTACATCCAAGGGCATGAATGAAGAGGAGAAGAATTTGTGGCTATTTTCATAATTGGCTTAATTATTGATTCTCATATTAATATCCTATTCTTATAGTATTTGTAGTGACTCTATTTTCTTTTTTGAACCTAGACATTTGAAGAATTAATAGTTGAATCAAGGCAGATGAACTCAAGAGCTGAAACAAGTGTTAACCATAATATTGTATTACTACCACAGAGAAGTAATACCAGACAGTATACAGCATAGAAGCATACACATTCACGATCATTCTAAGAGACAGGATAAAATTAAAGATAACTAAATGTACTAGGCTGTGTAGCGTAAACCCAGAGAAAGCAAGAATAATTTTGATGGAGAGGTGAACTGGTTAAAAATACATAATGAAAAAAGCAGTGATCTATTTCCCAGCCTTCAAATTCACCTTCTGTCAGGGTGCCTGTTGGAAAGTTCCATATGGATTTGTGCATGATATTTCACACACATGTTCAAAATAAAATTAATTATCTTCCCTCACTCAAATATTCTTCCCACAAGTCTCTTATTTTGATTCACTCATTGATTCATTCAACAAATATTTATCTAGTGGTTACTAGGTGCTACTTAATTTTCTAAGTGTGGTGATAGTGTAAACAAAAAGAGTTTCTTCCCTAAAGGATCTTACATTCTAATGAGTGCATAGAAAAATTTAAAAAGTAGGAAGTCATATAATAGAATATTGAATCGGGATAAATACAAAGAGAAAAATGTAAGCAAGCAGTATCTGTCAGTAGGGAGTAAAAATTTAGCCACCTTGGAAAAGTGTTGTATTCCTTTTTAATTTGAACATTGCTATAACCTGTGGCCCTGAAATTCTGTTTTCAAGTATATGCCAAGAGAAATTCTTTCATATGTACCAAAGCATGTATACAAAACTGTTAAAAGCATCATTTGTCCATAAGAGCAAAAATCTAGGGAAAAAACCAACAAATGTGTATTAATATATGATAGAGTATTAGTAGATAAATTCTAAGAGGAAAAATAAAACTGTGTTTGCTGGTAAGATGTATAAGTTTTAACAGCCACTTTGGAAAACAGCTTGACATTATGTTTTAAGTGGAATATTCACATATCTTAAAACTTAGTGATAAAACTTAGTGATTCTACTCCTAAGTTTTTACCCTGGAGAAATTATTTCATATGTCTACCAAAACATATAAAAGCATTCATATTGTCTTTGTTTATATTAGCGAAAGGTTTAAAAATGTCTAAGAACGGAAGAATGGATAAATTAAATATACTCACACAACAGAATGTTATATGCCAGTGAAAATAAATAGATCTTGGTAAATCTTAGAGAATATAAAAAATAAAAGTCATATGACTTCCCTTTCAGCTATAATAAATTAGCTTGTAAAAGGCTAGAAAATCTACCTAAAATAAAATATTTTGAAGCATCGGTGAGCTACTGAAGTTGCTGGCATTTGAGGGGTCAGCATTCTGGATACAAGAGAAGTTTACTGAGGTGAGCACATGCTGTTTCCCCCAAAGAACATTTGATGATTTTTGGAGGACAAGAGGCTAAAAAACTGGGGGGATCCAAGATTCTATGAGTCAGAAAAATCAACAGACCCTTCAGTATCCTCAATATTCTCGAAAGGCAAACATGGACATTCTGGTCTGCAAAGGCAGTCAGCAAGAGGGGCTAAGATTCTGGAGAAAATCGAGGTACATATAAGTGAGACTGCCATCACAATGGTTTCCCTCTTGGGGTATTTCTTGAATGTTAGCTAAACAGTGTGAAAGTCTAAGAAGCTAAGCAGAAATTATCTGAAAAGCAAAGTTCTTTTCAGAAGTTTCACATTGCTAGGGAGACCAAAACTAGTTTATGATATGCCAAAAAGAACAAATCCTAGTAAAAACACAAAGCTCTCATTTGGAATCCTGAAGAGCTTCACTCCAGAAGTAGGAATATATCAATGATAGAGAGAACTTAAAAAGAAAAACAAACTATAATTCAGCCTAAGATTAGTTCAGTCTTTGATTAGGTTCAGATGATCTGCCCCTACTCTTATTGCATGTCAGAGGATAGAGTAAATTCTTCTATGGAGGGAAATCCCATCATCCTGGGTCTCTGCAATAGTTCATATTCAATGTATGGCATTCAATTGAAAAATGTATGCATACAAAATATATCAGCCAGCTATATCCACAATTATGCTACATAACAAGCAACCATAATATCTCAGCAGCATGAAACAATGAGCACCTTCCTTCCTTCCTCCCTTCCTTCCTTCCTCCCTCCCTTCCTTCCTTCCTTCCTCCCTCCCTCCCTCTCTCTCTCCCTTTCTTTTTCTTTCTTTCTTTCCTTTCCTTCCTTCCTTCCTTCCTCCCTCCCTCCCTCTCTCTCTCCCTTTCTTTTTCTTTCTTTCTTTCCTTTCCTTCCTTCCTTCCTTCCTTCCTCCCTCCCTCCCTTTCTCTTTCTTTCTTTCTCTTTCTTTCTTTCTTTCCTTCCTTCCTTCCTCCCTCCCTCCTTCCCTTCTTCTTTCCTTCCTTCCTTCCTTCCTTTCTTTCTTTCTGTCTTTCTTTCTTTCTTTTCTTTTCTTTTCTTTCTCATCTACAAGTTGGCTGGTAGTGGTTTTGCCTGAGGCTGTAGGTCTGCAGGTCAGCTGAGGTAGTTCTCTTCTTGGTTGCATGTCTAGACATCATCAGGGATAGTTCTGCTCTGCCTGTTCTATTCTGCAGTCCACACTGTATGGGTGACAGTTAACCAGAAGCATAAGTGAGCATAATCAACCACGCAAGCACATTTCAAACTTCTTTGATATCACTTCTACTAAGCACCCATTCACCAAAGCCACCTGGCAAAGCTCAAAGTAAAGGAGTTGGCAAGTACTTTCCATCATCAATGGGGCCATGGAAACTATGTGGAAAATTAATACTAATGGGGGCAGGAGATGAAGAGAAGGGTAAATAGTGCCGGGACTCACTTGCAGTTTATTCTCTTGGTCGAAATTATTTGTGTCACTCCTACACACAAAATATCCTTATATTCATGGGATGATTCAGAAAATCTCATCCACCTATGGCATCAAGTACACCTAGATATGATTATTCTAGGAATCCAAGATTTTATACCATTTTTAAAGATCAGTAGTTCTCATTTATCACATTAATGGAATAAAGGAGAAAAAGTATATGATCTTCTCAAAAGATATTATAAACCAATTGATGAGATTTAATACAATCTATGATTAAAAAAAAAACTCTTATTGAACTAGGAATAGAAGGGAATTTCCTTAATCTGACAAAAGATAGGTACAAAAACCCTGTAGTAAACAGCATACTTAATGGTGAAATTTTAAAATCTTCTCCTTGGAGACCATGACTAAGATAAAGATGCTCATTCTCACTACTTTTATTCATCATTGTCTTAGTGATCCAAGCCAGTGGAATAAATCAAGGGGAAAAACTATATGAGGATAGAAAAGAAAGACATACAAATGTCATCATTCACATATGCCACAACTGTGCACAAAAAAATCCATAAGAATCTGCAATCAAACTACTAGATTTGATGGATGAACTTAGCAAGTTTGTTGAATATTTAGTCAATATGAAATAAGCAAATTTCTATAGAGCAAGTACATAAAAATAATCAAATTAAAATATGTCCTATAAATACCTCAGATATCCAGAAGCAAAAGATATATAAAATCTCTACACAGAAATTATTGAGAGAAATTAAAGACAAAAATAAGTGAAGAAATACTGAGTTTATAGATGATTCAGTATTGTTAAGATGTCAATTCTCTTCAAGTAGATCTACAGATTTAATATTATCCTATTTAGATTATAAACAGTGTGTGTGTGTGAATTGACACACTGATTTTTAAATTATATGAACATTTAAAGAGTCAAAAATAATCAACTCAATCTTAAAAAGAAAAAAGCTGGAAGACGTACCATCAGTATTAAGAGAGATTCACTGACATAGGATCCCACGTACATTGCACATTTGACTAAAGTGACCCACTTGATAGCAAAGGAGGCACAGCAGTGTGAGCCTGACTACTGTATCTCTTTGTTCTAACCACACTGCACCACTCAGAAATCACCCGCCCTATGAATGATGAAGTAGCTCTTCAAGGTGCAGCTAGGCTAAAAGCTGGGAGAGCATTCCCTGTGAGGACAGGGTGCCGTCTTCCATGATGAAGTATATGCCCTAAATCAACTAAAATGATATGGTTCTATATCCCCAAAAGATAAACTAGCTGGGTCCAGTTTCCATAGGGTAAAAGTACAGCAGATCTCTCTTAACATCATTCCAAGTTGGCCTTTGGGAATTTGTGTTTCTTGCTTCAGCAACTCTAGGTTCTGTGGTCTGAAGGGGCAGAGTACATGTCTCATTGAACTTACAGTCATGGCTGCTATTTGTTCACTTTGCGCTCCTCATGTCAAGAGGTGCAGAGATAAGGAAAGGAATCAATATACTGGCAAGATTAATAGGCTCTGATCATGGGAAGGAGATAGGGCTGCTGTTACATAAAGGGGCAGCAGAGAGTAGGTTGGCACTTGGTGATTCGAAGGGGAGACGCTAGGCGCTCCATGCTGAATTTGACTGATAAATGCACAAGTGCAGCAGCTATGGCCTGAGAAGGGCATGGTGACCAGAAACTCAGCTGCAAGCTCCAGACGAGGAGCAGTCAGATAAGCTGCAGTTCATTCTAGTAAGTCTCACCAGGAAAGGAGACCAACCAGAATCCCAGAGAAGCTGTTCACAGATAGGATGAACATACTGTACAAAGCAATTGGATTTAAGCTAACAAGGGGTGACCTATACTATATAAAACTATCACCAGATGTGGCCTTCTGAACAAGCTACTCATGCCACCAGTTGCAGAGAATATTACTGATGGCTTACAGCTGTGTCCTTCTCAGGACTTTGTTCTCATGAGGGGAGCTACCTCATCCATGGTTCGGGTTCCTCTCTGGGACATCAGCCCTTGCTTCAATTTGAAACAATTCTGAAGGTCATTCCCATTCTAGCCTGTGAGTTGGGCTATGGCCTCAGTTCCATTTTACCCAATCCTGCTTTCTTCATTTCCATATAGGATTTGTTCCCAAACACACTATCCAATAAACCTTCTTCATACAAATTCCCATTTGAGTCTGGTTCTAGCGAACATGTCCTAAGACACTGTTCCTATTAGGTTTAAAGTATACACACCTACGGCTAGACTGCCAGCACCTTGAAGGCAAGCAGAGTCTCTTTTCCTATTGTAATTCTGGCTGCAAGTGTGGAGCTTTGCACATTGCTGGTGCTCAGTGGTATAACTGATGACTAAATCAAGATTCGTCCTTCCCACAAGATTGTAAACTTCTTGAGATCAGGACTACATCCAATTTTTTTTTTTTTTACATTTTTACACATTCTATAATAACCATTCAGCAGAGGCCTTAAATAAATTTCCCTTACTCTTTCAAAAGAGTGATCAACTCTTAGGGCGTTATTACATAACAAAAAAAGAAGTTAATCTACTCACTTATATTGAAAAGCACTTTCTTTGTCAGCCTATAGCATCTGCTTGTCCTTTTCTCTTCAGAAAATTCAGATCAGCACCTTTGATCTACTAACTGCTGTGGATGGGTGAAAGCAACCTGATATGCTTTGCCATTCTGCTATTTTAAAAATTATTTTGACATTGATGCAAAGAAAGTGCCAGACTTGTGTTCAGAGATACTAAATGCTAAACCAATACATTTTCAGAGGAGATAATGATAGATAATGATGGAAATGAGCTCTTACCAGAGTCATCACTGGGCTTGAGCTCTCCAACATCAGACATTCCAAATTGTTTGAGTGCTTCTATAGCCATGCGAACAAGGACAGTTTGAGGGAAACATAGGGGAGCCCTGGTTCTACTAACTGTAATCACTGTGTGTTTCTGCTCGCCGGTACAACACATTTTCCAAGTAGCAATAAATGCTGAGGCACATTTCATTAATTCGTGATTTCCCCTAAACAGCAATGTGTTTAGCTACAGATCAGTGTGTGACTTTATCACAGAAATGGAAGCAAGGGAAGTACAATGAAGCAAACCACTGAACCGTCTTCCGGGAAAGCTGCTCTTTGCTGTCGGTGCTTTGGACCAGGTCTGCTGCAATCAGCCCAGTCACGGGCCTGCTCCCTGAGGGTCCTGGATTCCCCAGGGAAATCTTTCAGGGACTTGAGGTTACACCAGACCCTGCTGCATTCAGCCAAGGTTGCTAGTCAGCTGCAGTTTCTCTCTGGAGGGCTGTGCAGCCAATCTTCCTAAGCTTAAGTCAGGAACTTGAAATTCTAATCACCGCCCTGACAGCGGTTTGCAATATGTCTTTTGTGCAGGCCATTTACTGCTTCTGGTGATCCAGCAGTTTCTCAGCTGGAGCTTTAGGGAAGGGACAGAAGCACCTAAATATGAGTCTTCAGAGAATTAATATTGGCATAACACTTGTACGTCTGTTGATGAACAGTAAGGTAGCCTTGTAGAAACTCAATGGAGTAGAACATTTTCATTTGTAGTTATCAGTGGAACAAACACAGTTCTCCTTACAGTTATTATGTGTAAAGGAATTAGTCCAAGACTGAGAAAGACGATATGAACTGTATTTGACATGGAATCGTAATTTTATTATTATTGGCTACTCACATTCCACTGTTATACTCTCATTTGGAAGTCAGAAGCACGTATTTCGATGTTCCTGTTCAGTGCTTGCATGCATGAGGGGCTAACATCAAATACAAGGAAATTACAGGCGGTCTTAGGAGATTCATGATTGTATGAAAATGAGTGACTCTTTGCCAGATAATTCCTATTTGCTCCTCAAGATCCCCTACCCTTCCACACCTCTGTCCTATGAGGCTGTCCTGTACAGATATGGCAGATAATGACAAAGGACTCCTTTTCCTCTGGCTTCCTCTCAGTTCAGGCAATGGGGAGCCCCCAAGGGAGGGAAGAGAATGAGTCAGGATATTTATTCCCCAGGCGCCCTTCCTCTCTGTAGGGTCTCCCTTGGTCTAGTGGTGAGCCTTAACTGGAGGTAACCACTCTTAACAACTGACCCTCCCTACATGGCTCCCTTTTCCTTCCAGGTTCTAGTTCTAGCTCCTTCCCTTCAATCCTTCAGACTTAAGTGCAGATGGTCCCCCACTCACAATAGTGTGACTTATGATTTGTAACTTTACAATGGTGGGAAAGCCTTACACATTCAGCAGAAACCGTACTTTGAATTTTGATCTTTTCCCGAGTTAGGAATATGCAGTACCATACTCTCTCTTGATGCTGGAAAGTGGCAGTAAGCACAGCTCCCAGTCAGCCAGGGATCACGAGGGTAAACATCTAATACATTTACAATCATTCAGTACCCAGACAACCATTCTGGTTTTCACTTTCAGTACATTATCCAATAAATTCCATGAGATATTCAATACTTTATTATAAAATAGGCTTTGGTGTTAGATGATTTTCCCCAACTGTAGACTAATGTAAGTGTACTGAGCACATTTTAGGTAGGTGAGGCTAAGCCCTGATGTTCCTTAGGTTAGTTGTATTAAATGCATTTTTGACTTACAATATTTTTGACTTACATTGGGTCTATCAGGCCATGACCCTATTGTAAGTCAAGGAAGATCTGTATACTGAAAATCCCCTTATGATATCTCTACCTTCTGCCCACAGTTTTGTAAATAATCTCTTTAGCAAACATCCTTATATTACCTTGCTTTGATGTGCCGTCTGCTTACCCCTCCAAACTGAGTGACATACCTCCATCTCTTCCTCTTCTTCTTTTATCAAGTTCTGCTTTTTATGACTTTCCATATGATCTGGTTGCTATTACATGATGTACCTGGATCTCCGCCATCAGAGAATTCACGTTGAATCTCACAGGTTCCAAGCCAGTGCTGTCCAATAGAAATATAACACAAACCACATATGTAATTTTGAATTTTCTAGCAGCTACACATAAGAAAGTGTTTAAAAAGGTTAAATTAATCTTAATGATCTATTTCACTTTACCCAATATATCTGGGTACTATGCTAAACACTTAACAAACATTATTTTATGTTTTTCTTTTTTACATTAACCGTTTGTGGGTTACCCTGACATATTCCATGGTTGAGAGTGGTTCATTCCTTTATTCATTTACTCATCAATAAATATTTTAAATGCTACTGTGTACCAGGAACTATTCTAGGCTCTGTAATACTCAATGAGCAAAGATATGCATTCATGGTGCTCCTATTCCAGTGGGGGCAGAACAGACAGTAACAACTAAAATATATATGCGTTAGCCAAAAATAAAGCAAGAAAAGAGATAGGAAGAATATGGCAGGAATTGAAATTTTATACAGGTTAATCATGCAAATCACTG
This sequence comes from Eubalaena glacialis, assembly GCF_028564815.1. NCBI lineage: Eukaryota > Metazoa > Chordata > Mammalia > Artiodactyla > Balaenidae > Eubalaena > Eubalaena glacialis. Next base: position 97,157,977 of record NC_083722.1, on the reverse strand, counting down.
TGAGAGAGATCTTTGAGTCATGACCTGAAAATACCAGCCGTGTAGATAACCAGAGGAAGAATAATTGAAGTAGACAAAGCAGCACGTGCAAAGGCCCTGAGGAAGGCACATAATCGAGGTGTTCAAGGGATAGCAAGAACTATAGTGTGACTAGAATAAGTAGAGTCAGCATGGGGCAGCATAGCAGAGGGCAAGATCAGAGAAATATCAAGGGAGTGGGGCTCATATGTGTACATCACGTAGGTTTCTTAGGTCAGTGAGAGGATTTTACGTTTTACACTGAATGAAATGGGATGCCAATAGCAGACTTTGAGCAGAAGCATGCATCATTTGACTTAGGTGTTTACAAAATCATCCTGATGGCAGGAGAATTGATGGAAAGAAGCAAAGGAAAAGGCCAGGGGATGGATAGGCGGTACTGCAACAATTCAGGCAAGTGCTGGGGGTGGAGGGCGGCAGGGGTAATTTGGCCTGCGGGGGGGGGGGGTGGCCTTGAAGGGATGACAAGGGATAGGATTATGAATTTATTTACAGGATGTTGGAAAATAGGAAAACTTGAAGATGACTCTAAGTTTAAGAAAATCGTTTAGTTTCACACTGCTAATAAACAAGAGAGCAGAGATTTATTCCAGATCTGCCTGACTCCAAAGTCCAGGCTCTTAATTTTGCTTAATAAGGCCTTGGTTTTCTTCTCATCTGCAGATGTCTGGGTGCTCCCATAGGATGGAATATACCTTTAGACTTGTGGGCAACTTGTAAATGATGTCCCCTTTTTGTGAATTTTGTGGTCACTGTCTCAGTGCAGTCATTGTTGGGAAAGTGCTCTCTTTCTCTCTTCTCCTGTCCCCTGTCCCCCTTCCCCCCTCCCTTCCCCTTCCTTTTCCTCTTCCTCCCCTTCTCTTCTTCTCTTGCTCTGTAACTCTCTCACAAACACCTATACACATGCATTCATTACCACGAAGCCTTTTAACGTGATATCTTACATCTTATATTCATTTTGGAACCAAGGTCTTTTAAACCAGATTTTCACATCATCCACTAAATGCACGGTTGTTGTTTGATTGCATTACTCAACATATTCATCTTTTTTCATTCCAAAAATGTTCTATGACTTTTTAAAAGTTACTTTGTGGTAATAAAGAGAATAAACTTAACTCAGTCGCAAGCTTCTTGCACAAACTTAGTTCTTAATACTCCTCCTATCAAGAATTTCCTTAGATCCAGGTAATACCCTCTGTTTATGCTCTGTATTTTTGCACCTTTTGTGTATCTCACATGGCTCCCTGTGTTTAGTTGGCTCTTCTTCTTTATCTAATCTTCTACCAATTACCACCTCCCTTTACCATAGTGAGCAAGATATATTCTCTCTCCCTGAGTACATCCCCAAATTGGTCTTCATATTGGTTATCCACATTGGTTTCCTTTGGAAATCATTTTCACAGTACAGGAAGATTACTCATGAATTCTGTAATTTAAACTGGCATATTTTTAATTCTTATGTCATTCTTAGTGCCTTAAAATACTGACAATCATAATAAAGTTGTTATTAAATACATGAGAAATGTTCTGCTATTTGGAGGCTGCTATAAATCAGAGACCTGAAAAATAAACTTCAATATGCTCTGATGACAATTATGAAAGTTCTACAAATGATAGAGCCTAAATTCTAAAAACAGATTTTGTACTTCAGCTTTAAAGTACCTATCCATGATGGATATGGTAATTAACTCAATGCGGTGGGGAGGGGGGGGACTCCTTTCACGACATATATGCATACCAAATCATGACACTGTACACTTTAAATATCTTACAATTTAGTTGTCAATTCTACCTCAATAAAGTTAAAAAAAAATCTATCAAAGTATATAGGCAAGTTTCTGGTAAAAGCATAGAATCAGAAGTCATAAGATCTGCAATTTCTTCCTACCTACAGCTGTATGACTTCCTTAGCCAACGCTTCTAGGCTTTTTTTCCTACTTAAACATCCTCACTTCTATATTATGGATAAATATATTTTACTAAGTGTAAGATTTTTTTCATTTTCTTTTTTTGAAATCAGGATGTGTTTTATAATCTAAACGTCAAAAGAATTGAGTGAACTATCATTTAACAAAAAAGAAATGCTATTCAGTCAATTATGTGTCTAATAATAGATGGTCTATCTCAAGGCATCTTATCATCAAATAAATAATGTGACCATCAGACTACTAGAAGGACCTGAAGATATAACATAATGAAACACTATCTAGCTCAATTGTAAATGCCTTTAGGGCAGGGAAAATGTAAGTGAGAGAAAACCAAAAGTTCTGGATTACCCTGTCTCCAAAAGACGGTGGTGGGGCAGCAAGTGGGGGAATACCGCTAAGCTCTAAATGATAGCTGCCTGGCAGGGTAAAGGGTGAGTTTGCAGGATAGCCTGCTTTTTTTAAGAGAAGCTAGAGATCAGAGTGACAGCACCAAGATGGTTATATAGGTCATTCCTGACTTCGCTGCCCCTCACAAGAAGGACAACTAACATCTCTTCAAGAACAAGACACCACTGAGAGAATCCTAGAATGAGGGAATGAGACTGGAGCACCCCCTGTACTTCAAAGACCAAAACAGACTTCATTAGATGGTAAAAGAAGTGACTACACGTTGATCACACTGCCCCTCCTCCAGGTCCGCACATCACCAGGCAGGAAGGTCTTCCTTGAGCCTCTGGTCTCCAGTGGAAAAAGAGAACTCAATGGGGACAACCAGCTTCCCCAGCATTATGGGTCACTTTGTGGAAGCCCCTACTCTGATCTTGCACCACGAGGATTGCAGGGAAATCTGCAGGACCCAGCTATTGGGAATCTGACTGTGAGAGAGAGAGAGGGAGGGGTTTCCAACAGCCAGCACATGGATCTTAGCCTGAGTTCATAGTTGCAGCACCCAAGTAGTAATCCCAACCAGCAGCTCTGCTCATCTGCAGAACCAAGTTGGGGGCACTTTCAGACCAGGAAACTCAGAAGGGTGCAGATCTGCCTGATCTGGATCCTCAAATGAGGAGTTTTGCAGGCCCTAAAATCCAGTTTGCCCATGCCCAGGCAAGGTGCTGAGTCACGGCCCCACCCACAGTGGAGAATGTCTTTTGGCCCCTTCTGACCAGAAGTGCACCCAGCACCACTGGAACTGAGAGGCAGGTAGGCAGAACTGATCTCCCTCAGAGCAAAGAAAGCCAGTACTAGGCATGGAGGTTTCCCATGCTATACAGAGGCAGGGGGGTTAATTCATAGCCAAGGATGAGGGTAGCTCCCTGCCCCTCCTAACCAGGGAGCCGACTTGAGAAATTGAAAGTAGCCTGGAGCAGCCCCTTTCCCTCCCTCCCAGGCAAGGGGGCTCAGACATAGCCCCATCCACTGTGGAGAGTGTCTTCAGGCCCCATCTGACCAGAAGGGCTGGCAAAACACCTGAAAGCTGTGCAGCCCACCAGGGCTCGAGCCAAGAGAAGGGCAGACAGAGCCAATACTTTGCAGAGCAAAGCCAGTGGTCCTGTTTGGACAGGGAACTTGGGGAGCAGTTCTGCTTGAATTAAGAAAACGGAGAGCTTTACCAGTCTTAGAAAGGTTTCTCCTGCTGTGGCTGGGCAGGGAATCTAATTCGTAGTCCCACTCATCTCTAAATAAAGCCTTCAGCTAGTCTGACCAGAGAACCTAACCAGAGCACATGGGTAGCTACAAGGCCCATTCAATAGCCCTATGAACAGCGGCACTTGAACACCGAGCATAGGCAGTGACACCCCCATCTGCTGAGCAAAGCTGGTGGCCTCACCTGACCAGGTGCACAGTCAGGCCTGATTTGAGCCACCAAACAATGAGCTGTACAGGCAATGGGCCCTGGCCTGCTGCCCTATCAGGGCAGGGAAGCTAATTCACAGCCCCATCTACTACTGAATATAGTACCCATTCCTGAGCATCTAGTAAGCCTGACCACAGAACTCAGGCAACGTCAGAGCCCATCTTACAACTTACTTGTGCAGGGAATCAAGCCAGCAGTCATATCCATCTGTTTTCAGTCAGTGGCACACACTTTTATAACCCATCCCCATTCTCAGAGCTCAAACAGTTGCCTCACCCAAAATAGACCATAATAGCAGACCCTACCTGCCCAAAGACATTACCAGCAGAACATCCAGAAACCCAAACTGAGCTGACTGGTGAAGAACTGTCTCTGCTAAAGCGAATTGGTAAAGTCTGGAGGAAGAGCTCCATTACTCAAATGTGTATATACCAGTGTAAAAAAAAATCAAGGGTCACAATCCATCAGGTAAATATGACACCACCCGAGGAAAATTTTAAAGTTTTAATAACTGACCCTGAAGAAATGGAGATCTATGAACTGTCAGACAAAAAATTCAGAATAGTCCTTTTAAGGAATTTTAGTAAACAACAACAGGGCTAACCAAGATACTTTATAATTAAATCGTTAAAAATCAAAAACAAAGAAAGAATTTTAAGACCATCAAGAGAAAAGAGAGAAGTTATATATAAGGGAAGAAATTGAGCCTAAACTTAGCAGAAGAAAGGAAATGATACAGTTTAGAGCAGAAATAAATGAAATAGGGAACAGAAAAACAATAGGAAACACTAACCAAACTAAGAGTTGGTTCTTTGAAAAGATAAACAAAATTGACAAACCCTTAGCTAGACTAATCAAGGAAAAAAGAGAAAGGACCTAAATCAACAAAATTAAAAATAAAATAGGAGACATTATAAATAATAACACAAAAATTCAAAGGGTCATAAGAGGTTACTATGAACAACTATACACCAACAAACTGGACAACCTAGAAGAAATGGAAAAATTCTTAGAAACATACAATTTACCAAGACTGAATCAGGAAGAAAAAGAAAATCTGAGTAGACCAACTGCTTGTAAGGAGATTGAATCAATAATCAAAAATCTCCCAATAAAGAAAAGTCCAGGACCAGATGGCCTCAATGGTGAATTTTGCCAAACATTTAAAGAATTAACACCAATTCTTCTCAAACTCTTCCAAAAAATCAAAGAGGAGGGAATACTCACAAACATATTTTATGAGGCCAACATTATCCTGATACCCAAACCAGAAAAGGACACTACTAGAAAACAAAACTACAGGCCAACATCTCTGATGAATATAGATGCAAAAATTCTCAATAAAATACTAGTAAACAGTATTCAGTAGCACACGAATGATCATTCTCCCCAATCAAGTGGCATTTATCCCTAGGATGCAAGGATGGCTCAATATATGCAAATCAATCAATGTATAACATCACATTAATAGAATAAAAGAAAATAAATCATATGATCCTCTAAATAGATGCAGAAAAAGCATTCAACAAAATTCAACATCCATTCATGATAAAAACTCTTAAAAAATTAGGCCTAGAAGGAACATATCTCAACATAATAAAGGCCATATATGACAAGCCCACAGCAAACATCATACTCAATGATGATCTTTTCCTCCAAGAGCAGGAATAAGATAAGGGCGCCCACTCTCACCACTCCTATTCAACACAGTACTGGAAGACCTAGCTAGAGCAATCAGTGAAGAAAAAGAATTAAAAGTTATCAAAATTAAAAATAAAAAAATCGAAGGGAGGGGCAAGATGGCGGAAGAGTAAGACGCGGAGATCACCTTCCTCCCCACAGATACATGAGAAATACATCTACACGTGGAACTGCTCCTACAGAACACCCACTGAACGCTGGCAGAAGACGTCAGACCTCCCAAAAGGCAAGAAAATCCCCACGTACTTGGGTAGGGCAAAAGAAAAAAGAAATAACAGAGACAAAAGAATAGGGACGGGACCTGCACCAGTGGGAGGGAGCTGTGAAGGAGGAAAGGTTTCCACACACTAGGAAGCCCCTTCGCGGGCAGAGACTGCGGGTAGCAGAGGGGGGAAGCTTCGGAGCCACGGAGGAGAGCGCAGCCACAGTGGTGCGGAGGGCAAAGCGGAGATTCCCGCACAGAGGAGCGGTGCCGACCAGCACTCACCAGCCCGAGAGGCTTGTCTGCTCAGCCGCCGGGGCGGGCGGGGCCTGGGAGCTGGGGCTCGGGCTTCGGTGCTAGCCGGGAGGGAGTCCGGGAAAAAGACTGCGGCTGCCAAAGAGGCAAGAGAATTTTTCTTGCCTCTTTGTTTCGCGGCGCGCAAGGAGAGGGGATTCAGAGCGCCGCCTAAACGAGCTCCAGAGACGGGCGCGAGCCGCGGCTATCAGCGCGGATCCCACAGCAACAGGGACGCAGAGGGAAAAACGGAGAGATTCCCGCACAGAGGCTCGGCGCCGAGCAGCACTCACCAGCCCAAGAGGCTTGTCTGCTCCCCCGCCGGGGCGAGCGGGGGCTGGGAGCTGAGGCGCGGGCTTCGGTCGGATCCCAGGGAGAGGACTGGGGTTGGCTGCGTGAACACAGCCTGAAGGGTCTAGCGCACCACAACTAGCCGGGAGGGTGCACGAGAAAAAGTCTGCAGCTGCCGAAGAGGCGGGAGACTTTTTCTTGCCTCTTTGTTTCGCGGCGTGCAAGGAGAGGGGATTCAGAGCGCCGCCTGGACGAGCTCCAGAGACGGGCGCGAGCCGCGGCTATCAGCGCGGATCCCACAGCAACAGGGACGCAGAGGGAAAAACGGAGAGATTCCCGCACAGAGGCTCGGCGCCGAGCAGCACTCACCAGCCCGAGAGGCTTGTCTGCTCACCCGCCGGGGCGGGCGGGGGCTGGGAGCTGAGGCGCGGGCTTAGGTCGGATCCCAGGGAGAGGACTGGGGTTGGCTGCGTGAACACAGCCTGAAGGGTCTAGCGCACCACAACTAGCCGGGAGGGTGCACGAGAAAAAGTCTGCAGCTGCCGAAGAGGCAGGAGACTTTTTCTTGCCTCTTTGTTTCGCGGCGTGCAAGGAGAGGGGATTCAGAGCGCCACTTAAACGAACTCCAGAGACGGGCGCGAGCCGCGGCTATCAGCGCGGACCCCAGAGACGGGCATGAGACGCTAAGGCTGCTGCTGCCGCCACCAAACAGCCTGTGGGCGAGCACAGGTCATTCTCCACACCGCCCCTCCCGGGAGCCTGTGCAGCCCGCCACGGCCAGGCTCCCGTGATCCGGGGACAACTTCCCCGGGAGAGCGCACGGCGCGCCTCAGGCTGCTGCAACGTCACGCCGGCTTCTGCCGCCGCAGGCTCGCCCCGCCTCCTCCGTACCGCTCCCTCCCCCCGGCCTGACTGAGCCGGAGCCCCCGAATCAGCTGCTCCTTTAACCCCGTTCTGTCTGGGCGGGGAACAGACGCCCTCAGGCGACCTACACGCAGAGGCGGGTCCAAATCCAAAGCTGAACCCCGGGAGCTGTACGAACAAAGAAGAGAAAGGGAAATCTCTCCCAGCAGCCTCAGAAGCAGCGGATTAAAGCTCCACAAACAACTTGATGTGCCTGCATCTGTTGAATACCTGAATAGACAACGAATCATCCCAAATTTAGGAGATGGACTTTGGGAGCAGGATATATTAACTTTTCCCCTTTTCCTTTTTTTTGTGAGTGTAGATGTGTATGCTTCTGGGTGAGATTTTGTCTGTATAGCTTTGCTCTCACCCTTAGTCCTAGGGTTAGGTCTGTCCGTTTTTTTTTTTTTTTTTTTTTTTTTGGCTTAAAAATTTTTTTTCCCTAATAAATGTTTTCTTAATAATTTTTTCCTTATTTTCTATTTTTAAAAAAATTTTTAATAAGTTTTTTCATATTTTTTATTTTAAAAAATTAAAAAATTTTTTTCTTAATAAATTTTTTCTAAATAATTTTTTTCTTATTTTTAGTATAAAAAATTAATAAATCTATTTTTAAAAATTAAAAAAAAATTTTTTTTCTTAATAAATTTACTCTTAATAATTTTTTTTCTTATTTTTTATTATAATTGCTTTATTTTATTTTATTTTATCCTCTTTTTTTCTTTCTTTCCATTTTTTCTCCCTTTTATTCTGAGCCGTGTGGATGAAAGGCTCTTGGTGCTCCAGCCAGGCATCAGGGCTGTGCCTCTGAGGTGGGAGAGCCAACTTCAGGACACTGGTCCACAAGAGACCTCTCAGCTCCACGTAATACCAAACGGCGAAAATCTCTCACAGATCTCCATCTCAACATCAAGACCCAGCTTCACTCAACGACCAGCAAGCTACAGTGCTGGACACCCTATGCCAAACAACTAGCAAGAGAGGAACACAGCCCCATCCATTAACAGAGAGGCTGCCTAAAATCATAATAAGGCCACAGACACCCCAAAACACACCACCAGACGTGGACGAACCCACCAGAAAGACAACATCCAGCCTCATCCACCAGAACACAGGCACTAGTTCCCTCCACCAGGAAACCTACACAACCCACTGAACCAACCTTAGCCACTGGGGACAGATACCAAAAACAACGGGAACTACGAACCTGCAGCCTGTGAAAAGGAGACCCCAAAAACAGTAAGATAAGCAAAATGAGAAGACAGAAAAACACACAGCAGATGAAGGAGCAGGGTCAAAACACACCAGACCTAACAAATGAAGAGGAAATAGGTAGTCTACCTGAAAAAGAATTCAGAATAATGATAGTAAGGATGATCCAAAGTCTTGGAAATAGAATAGACAAAATGCAAGAAACATTTAACAAGGACGTACAAGAACTAAAGAGGAACCAAGAAACGATGACAAGCACAATAAATGAAATTAAAAATACTCTAGATGGGATCAATAGCAGAATAACTGAGGCAGAAGAACGGATAAGTGACCTGGAAGATAAAATGGTGGAAATAACTACTGCAGACCAGAATAAAGAAAAAAGAATGAAAAGAACTGAGGACAGTCTCAGAGACCTCTGGGACAACATTAAACGCACCAACATTCGAATTATAGGGGTCCCAGAAGAAGAAGAGAAAAAGAAAGGGACTGAGAAAATATTTGAAGAGATTATAGTTGAAAACTTCCCTAATATGGGAAAGGAAATAGTTAATCAAGTCCTGGAAGCACAGAGAGTCCCATACAGGATAAATCCAAGGAGAAACACACCAAGACACATATTAATCAAACTATCAAAAATTAAATATAAAGAAAACATATTAAAAGCAGCAAGGGAAAAACAACAGATAACACACAAGGGCATCCCCATAAGGTTAACAGCTGATCTTTCAGCAGAAACGCTGCAAGCCAGAAGGGAGTGGCAGGATATACTTAAAGTGATGAAGGAGAAAAACCTACAACCAAGATTACTCTACCCAGCAAGGATCTCATTCAGATTTGATGGAGAAATTAAAACCTTTACAGACAAGCAAAAGCTGAGAGAGTTCAGCACCACCAAACCAGCTTTACAACAAATGCTAAAGGAACTTCTCTAGGCAAGAAACACAACAGAAGGAAAACACCTACAATAACAAACCCAAAACATTTAAGAAAATGGGAATAGGAACATACATATCGATAATTACCTTAAATGTAAATGGATTAAATGCTCCCACCAAAAGACACAGACTGGCTGAATGGATACAAAAACAAGACCCATATATATGCTGTCTACAAGAGACCCACTTCAGACCTAGAGACACATACAGACTGAAAGTGAGGGGATGGAAAAAGATATTCCATGCAAATGGAAATCAAAAGAAAGCTGGAGTAGCAATTCTCATATCAGACAAAATAGACTTTAAAATAAAGACAATTACAAGAGACAAAGACGGACACTATATAATGATCAAGGGATCGATCCAAGAGGAAGGTATAACAATTGTAAATATTTATGCACCCAACATAGGAGCACCTCAATACATAAGGCAAATACTAACAGCCATAAAAGGGGAAATCGACAGTAACACAATCATAGTAGGGGACTTTAACACCCCACTTTCACCAATGGACAGATCATCCAAAATGAAAATCAATAAGGAAACACAAGCTTTAAATGACACATTAAACAAGATGGACTTAATTGATATTTATAGGACATTCCACCCAAAAACAACAGAATACACATTTTTCTCAAGTGCTCATGGAACATTCTCCAGGATAGATCATATCTTGGGTCACAAATCAAGCCTTGGTAAATTTAAAAAAATTGAAATCGTATCAAGTATCTTTTCCGACCACAACGCTATGAGACTAGGTATCAATTACAGGAAAAGATCTGTAAAAAATACAAACACATGGAGGCTACACAATACACTACTTAATAACGAAGTGATCACTGAAGAAATCAAAGGGGAAATCAAAAAATACCTAGAAACAAATGACAATGGAGACACGACGATCCAAAACCTATGGGATGCAGCAAAAGCAGTTCTAAGAGGGAAGTTTATAGCAATACAAGCCTACATCAAGAAACAGGAAACATCTCGAATAAACAACCTAACCTTGCACCTAAAGCAATTAGAGAAAGAAGAACAAAAAAACCCCAAAGCTAGCAGAAGGAAAGAAATCATAAAGATCAGATCAGAAATAAATGAAAAAGAAATGAAGGAAACAATAGCAAAAATCAATGAAACTAAAAGCTGGTTCTTTGAGAAGATAAACAAAATTGATAAACCATTAGCCAGACTCATCAAGAGAAAAAAGGAGAAGACTCAAATTAATAGAATTAGAAATGAAAAAGGAGAAGTAACCACTGACACTGCAGAAATACAAACGATCATAAGAGATTACTACAAGCAACTCTATGCTAATAAAATGGACAACCTGGAAGAAATGGACAGATTCTTAGAAATGCACAACCTGCCGAGACTGAACCAGGAAGAAATAGAAAATATGAACAGACCAATCACAAGCACTGAAATTGAAACTGTGATTAAAAATCTTCCAACACACAAAAGCCCAGGACCAGATGGCTTCACAGGCGAATTCTATCAAACATTTAGAGAAGAGCTAACACCTATCCTTCTCAAACTCTTCCAAAATATTGCAGAGGGAGGAACACTCCCCAACTCATTCTACGAGGCCACCATCACCCTGATACCAAAACCAGACAAAGATGTCACAAAGAAAGAAAACTACAGGCCAATATCACTGATGAACATAGATGCAAAAATCCTCAACAAAATACTAGCAAACAGAATCCAACAGCACATTAAAAGGATCATACACCATGATCAAGTGGGGTTTATTCCAGGAATGCAAGGATTCTTCAATATACGCAAATCAATCAACGTGATACATCATATTAACAAATTGAAGGAGAAAAACCATATGATCATCTCAATAGATGCAGAGAAAGCTTTCGACAAAATTCAACACCCATTTATGATAAAAGTCCTGCAGAAAGTAGGCATAGAGGGAACTTTCCTCAACATAATAAAGGCCGTATATGACAAACCCACAGCCAACATTGTCCTCAATGGTGAAAAACTGAAACCATTTCCACTAAGATCAGGAACAAGACAAGGTTGCCCACTCTCACCACTATTATTCAACATAGTTTTGGAAGTGTTAGCCACAGCAATCAGAGACGAAAAAGAAATAAAAGGAATCCAAATCGGAAAAGAAGAAGTAAAGCTGTCACTGTTTGCAGATGACATGATACTATACATAGAGAATCCAAAAGATGCTACCAGAAAACTACTAGAGCTAATCAATGAATTTGGTAAAGTAGCAGGATACAAAATTAATGCACAGAAATCTCTTGCATTCCTGTATACTAATGATGAAAAATCTGAAAGTGAAATTAAGAAAACACTCCCGTTTACCATTGCAACAAAAAGAATAAAATACCTAGGAATAAACCTACCTAAGGAGACAAAAGACCTGTATGCAGAAAATTATAGGACACTGATGAAAGAAATTAAAGATGATACAAATAGATGGAGAGATATACCATGTTCTTGGATTGGAAGAATCAACATTGTGAAAATGACTCTGCTACCCAAAGCAATCTACAGATTCAATGCAATCCCTATCAAACTACCACTGGCATTTTTCACAGAACTAGAACAAAAAATTTCACAATTTGTATGGAAACACAAAAGACCCCGAATAGCCAAAGCAATCTTGAGAACGAAAAATGGAGCTGGAGGAATCAGGCTCCCTGACTTCAGACTATATTACAAAGCTACAGTAATCAAGACAGTTTGGTACTGGCACAAAAACAGAAATATAGATCAATGGAACAGGATAGAAAGCCCAGAGATAAGCCCACGCACATATGGTCACCTTATCTTTGATAAAGGAGGCAAGCATATACAGTGGAGAAAAGACAGCCTCTTCAATAAATGGTGCTGGGAAAATTGGACAGGTACATGTAAAAGTATGAAATTAGAACACTCCCTAACACCATACACAAAAATAAACTCAAAATGGATTAAAGACCTAAGTGTAAGGCCAGACACTATCAAACTCTTAGAGGAAAACATAGGCAGAACACTGTATGACATAAGTCACAGCAAGATCCTTTTTGACCCAGGTCCTAGAGAAATGGAAATAAAAACACAAATAAACAAATGGGACCTAATGAAACTTAAAAGCTTTTGCACAGCAAAGGAAACCATAAACAAGACCAAAAGACAACCCTCAGAATGGGAGAAAATATTTGCAAATGAAGCAACTGACAAAGGATTAATCTCCAAGATTTACAAGCAGCTCATGCAGCTCAATAACAAAAAAACAAACAACCCAATCCAAAAATGGGCAGAAGACCTAAATAGACATTTCTCCAAAGAAGAGATACAGATTGCCAACAGACACATGAAAGAATGCTCAACATCATTAATCATTAGAGAAATGCAAATCAAAACTACAATGAGGTATCATCTCACACCGGTCAGAATGGCCATCATCAAAAAATCTAGAAACAATAAATGCTGGAGAGGGTGTGGAGAAAAGGGAACACTCTTGCACTGTTGGTGGGAATGTAAATTGATACAGCCACTATGGAGAACAGTATGGAGGTTCCTTAAAAAACTAAAAATAGAACTACCATATGACCCAGCAATCCCACTACTGGGCATATACCCTGAGAAAACCATAATTCAGAAAGAGTCATGTACCAAAATATTCATTGCAGCTCTGTTTACAATAGCCAGGACGTGGAAGCAACCTAGGTGTCCATCATCGGATGAATGGATAAAGAAGATGTGGCACATATATACAATGGAATATTACTCAGCCATAAAAAGAAATGAAATGGAGGTGTTTGTAATGAGGTGGATGGAGTTAGAGTCTGTCATACAGAGTGAAGTAAGTCAGAAAGAGAAAAACAAATACAGTATGCTAACACATATATATGGAATCTAAGGGGAAAAAAAAAAAAAAAAAAAAAGAGGTCATGAAGAACCTAGTGGCAAGATGGGAATAAAGACACAGACCTACTAGAGAATGGACTTGAGGATATGGGGAGGGGGAGGGGTGAGATGTGACAGGGTGAGAGAGTGTCATGGACATATATAAAAAAAAAAAAAAAAAAAAAAAAAAAAAAAAAAAAAAAAATAAAAAAAAAAAATAAAAATAAAAAAATCAAAAATATCTCTGTTTGCAGATGACATTATTTTATATGTAGAAAGTCCTAAGGACCCAACAAAAACACTGTTGGACTAATCAATGGATTCAGTAAAGTTGCAGGATACACAATTAAAATACAAAGATCAGTAACATTTCTAAACACTAAACAAATTTCTGAAAAAGAAAAAAAAAAATTCATCCCATTTACAATAGCATCAAAAACAATAAAATACTTAGGAATAAATTTAACTGAGGAGGTAAACAATCTCTACCCTGAAAATTACAAGACATTAATGAGAGAAATTAAAGATACAAATATATGGAAAGATATCCTGTGTTCATAGATTGGAAGAATTAATAGTGTTAAAATGTCAATACTACTGAAACCCATCTACAGATTCAATGCAATCCCTATAAAAATTTGAATGCCATTTTTTGAATGTAGAAGTAGAAAAAAAACACCCCAAAATTTACACGGTACCCCAAATAGCCAAAGAAATCATGAGAAGGAAGAACAAAGCAGGAGGTATCACACTTCCTGATTTCAAGCTATAGTATAAAGCTATAGTCCTCAAAACAGTACGGTACTGGCAAAAAAAAAAAAAAAAAAAAAGACAAATGGAACAGAATTGAGAGCCCAGAAATAAACCCATGCATATTCAGTCAACTGATATTTGACAAGGGAGCCAATACTACTCAATGGAGAAAAAACAGTCTCTTCAATAAATGGTGCTGGGATAATTGGATATTCACATGTAAAAGAATGAAACTGGACCTATATCTTACACCACTCACAAAAATGAACTAAAAATGGATTAAAGACTTAAGTATAAGACCTGAAACCATGAAATACTAGAAGACAACAAAGGAACAAACTTGACATGAGTCTTGGTAATGATTTTTTTTGAAATCATACCTAAAGCAAAGTAACAATATCAAAAATAAACAAGTGGGATTACTTCAAACTAAAAAAGCTTCTGCACAAAGAAACCATCAACAAAGTAAAAAGATAACCTACAGAATGGGAAAAAAAATTTGCAAACTATATATCTAATAAGGGGTTAATAATCAAAACATATAAAAAAAACTTACACAACTCAATAGCAAAAAAAACCCCCAAATAATCCAATTAAAAAATAAGTAACGGACCTGAATAAACATTTCTTCAACGAAGATATACAAAAGGTCAACAGCTATGTGAAAAGATGCTCAGCATCACTGGTCATTAAGGAAATGCAAATTAAAACCACAATGAGATGTCACCTTATACCTGTTAGAATGGCCATCATCAAAAAGTCAAGAGAAAACAAATGGTGGCTTGGATGGGGAGAAAAGGGAACCCTTATGCACTGTTTGTGAGACTTTAAACAGATACAGCCACTAGGGCAAACAGTATGGAGGATCTTCAAAAACTAAAAACAAACAAACAATAAACAAAAAAAATTACCATATGATCCAGCGATTCCACTTCTGGGAATATTTCCAAAAATAACAAAAACCCTAATTCGAGAAGATATCTACACCCCCTTGCCCCCCAAGTTCATAGCAGCATTGTTCACCCCCATGTTCATAGCTAAGACATGGAAACAACTTAACTGTCCATTGATGGATAAATAAATAAAGAAGCTGTGGTATATACGTATATAATGGAATGTAATTCAGTCATGGAAAAAAGGAAATCCGATGATTTGTGACAACATGGATGGACCTTGAAGGCATTATGCTAAGTGAAATAAATCAGACAGAAAGACAAATACTGTATGATCTCACCTATAAGTGGAATCTAAAAAACAAAACAAAAACAAACAAACTCATAGAAAGGGAAATCAGACTTGTGGTTACCAGAAGCAGAGGTGGGGAGGAGGAGGAATTGGAGGAAGGTGGTAAAAAGGTACAGACTTCCAGTTTAATATAACTATGCGGAAGGGACATAATATACAACATGATGACTATAGTTAACAGTGCTGTATGATATATAGGAAAGTTCTTAAGACAGTAAAATCCTAAGAATTCTAAGCACAAGGAGAATTTTTTCCTTTATTCTTTTCTTCTTTCTTTTTCTCTGTATTGTACCTATATGAGAAGATGGATGTTAGCTGACCTACTGTGATAATCATTTCACAATATATGTAAATCAGACCATCATGCTGTACACCTTAGACAGTGATGTATGTAATCATTTCTCAATAAAACCTGAAAAAAAGCAACTAGAAATCTGTATGAGTATGTGTTTATGTATGTATTTTTGTGGGAGGGCATGTGAAAACGTCTAACTCTTATGTTTGGGCAACAATTCGATTCTATTTTTGTTTTTAACAGTTTACAAGCCAGCACTGTATGGTTGCCAGCTTCTAACCTCAAATATAAGAAAATTAGAGTCTCAAGAAGTGGCCTTAAAGTCCCTTAGCAATTTCATCCTAAATAGATAAATTTAAAATTTGTATAATGCATTCTTGAGTAATTGAAATGGAGGGAGCTTGGTGTAAACACAACATTGGTGTAAACACAATTGCTATCATGAAGAAAAGTGGATATTTTACAGATATACGTGAAATTTTGAATAGTATGCACACAGAATATTTTGGCTTAGTGTAAATGATAAGCCAGTTACTATAAGCATTAGACACTGTTAATTTTAAAGATATTTCAATTGTAAATGTGCAGTCATTGTAGATAAACAGTGGTATGGCTATTACTAACTGAGATAATGGTTTCAGAAACACACTAATGCATTAATGTAATATCAAATTTTTACAGGTGTTATTATGAAACTTTTGTTCACTGAGGTGTTTGTAGTGATTGTGAGAATACATAAATATGCATTTTACATTTGGACAATTATGAACAGACTTTAAAAAATAGGTAGCCTTGTCAGCATGAGGCTTTGTCATGCATAGGACAGTTGATTTTCTTTTAATTCTATAGAGTTGTATGTTCATATAGGAAGGTATCTTTCAAAAATTTTTGCACAATACTTTAAAATAATCAACTCAGATCCAATTTCTCATGTTGGATAGCCACTTTAACTATCTGACAGTTGAACTAGTCCCTCAAATCCAAAAAGTCTATTAATATTTGACAGCAAACAATGGAAGTGTCCTGGATTGGTGCAAGAGCAAAAGAGCACTTTCAAATTTTAATGAATGGGTGGTCTATGATCTATCATCGATATGACAGTAATGGCCTGGGGAAAGGAAATGTGGATACTCAGGGCATGACAAGAAAGAGCAAAAATAATCCCTACTATTGATATATAGTAGACCACTTACAGGAGAGAGTCAGTGCCAGAAGCATCCAAGCAAAGGAATTATTTTACAGAGATAGGTTTATTTTTTAAAGACGATCTCTTCCTCAGCCACAGTGTAGTCATAACTGAAGAATAATTTCCAATATTGCACAAAGTAGTGTTTGATATCCTGTAATGTAGACTCAAAGGGTGGATAAAAATGGAGGATGATAGCAATTTCAAGGAAGTCTCTCTGATGAAACCTAAATACTGACAGTTTTTAGTCATTTATATTTTTTAATAAATTTATTTATTTTATTTATTTATTTTTCGCTGCATTGGGTCTTCGTTGCTGCGCTCGGGCTTTCTTCAGTTGCATCGAGCGGGGGCTACTCTTCGTTGCGGTGCGCGGGCTTCTCTTCGTTGCGGTGCGCGGGCTTCTCAATGCGGTAGCTTCTCTTGTTGCGGAGCATGGGCTCTGAGCACGCGGGCTTCAGTAGTTGTGGCTCTCGGGCTTTAGAGCGCAGGCTCAGTAGTTGTGGTGCACAGGCGTAGTTGCTCCGCGGCATGTGGGATCTTCCCAGACCAGGGCGGGAGCCCATGTCCCCTGCGTTGGCAGGTGGATTCTTAACCACTGCGCCACCAGGGAAGTCCCAGTCATTTATATTTTAACAGGTAAGAACTCCTTTAAAGCATCAAATTAATACTGTGTGATTATATATTATACGTTTAATTTGTTAATACATTTAAAACAAGAAGACATAAAGCAAATACATCTTGAGAAAGTGGTGGCTGTTTTTATTTTTTTCCAAATATTGTTTTCTTTTGGAGTAAGATATCAATGTTTAGAAGAGACATGTAAATTCAATAACATTCTGCTGTATATCCACTGGCATGAATAAGAACAAAAGAACTGACAATATTTAGTGTCAGAGAGGATATGAACAAGCAGAACACTCACGGCTGATGGCACGATAAATAGGTAAAACTTTGGAAAATAGTTTGGCAGAATGAAATGTGGTTAAACATGTACACTCTGTGAACCCCACAGAAATGCATACAAGAATGTTCATAACATCTTTGTTCATAATAGTCCCCAATAAGAAAAAAAAAAGCAGACATACATCAACAGTAGAATGGATACATGGATTGTGGTATATTCATATGACAGAATACCACACAGCGATGAAATACAATAAACCACTCCTATATACATTTATGTGAAGGACTCTCATAAACTGAATATTGACTGAAAGAAGCTAGATACAAAAGATCCATTCTGTATGATTTTACTTATATAAAGTACAACCACAGGCAAGAGCAAACTATGGTGATAGAGGATAGAGAGATGCTGTTTCTTAAGGAGTTGTAAATTGGGAGGGAACACAGGAATCCTTCTGGGTTACAGTACATTTTCTATATCTTGGATCTGGGAGATGGTTACACAGGGATGTAATTCTGTATAAATTCATCATTTGGTGCATTTAATATCTCAACACTTTCTTGTATGTAAGATACCTCAAGAAAAAAATGAAAAAAAAAAAATCACTGAAAAAAAAAAACCCCACACCCTTTGTAAAAAGGGTGTTTAGTAGCATTGTTCTGGAATGGTTTAGGTTTTGCCAGTTCTGGTAAAACAGCCTCTATAATGGTTTATAGTTTCAAGGCATGTCAGAGAATCCATCATAAATGTATAGAGTTGGAAGGGAACTTGGAAAACGATCAAATTTGTCTCCTTCATGTCACAGAAGAGGAAACAGAGACTGAGAGATGAAGTCCTTGCAGGAGGCCACCCAGCTAGATGATACCTGAGTTAGGACTCAAACATGTGATTCCTTTAAGTCAGAATTTCTTCTACCACCTGCTGCTTCGATGTTGGTTTGAAGTAGGTTCAACAGGTTCTGACGACCATTCAGCATATGACCACTCAGCTATCAGGGCAGCCTCCGGGTCTGCAGGACATCAGGTGGTTCTCAGTCAATCCAAGGCACTCACCCTTATCTCTCTTTCAGCTTGCCTCCAGGAATTCAGTTTTTCCCTGCCCTTCTTCAAAGCAGCAGCCACCTGTGCCATTTCTCCATTTCTCCTCTTACCTAGGACCACCTCCAGAGCAGCAGTCTGCTCAGTGGCTTCTTTCCTTGGCTCTTTAAATCATGCATGGGTCCTTCATATATCAATGTTTTATCGCGTATTGGGGGTGGGGGTAAAAGAGAATGGGGGAAAAATACATAAGAGGAAGCAAATTAGGTTTTTGAATCTCATGAAATATTTTCTGATGGAGCCCTGGCCGCTCTTCTCAAAGTATGTGCAAAAGCAAAAAACACAATCCACAGGAGTGAAAAGGAATAAATCATATCGAAGTAATTGTCAATATATTATAGGAAATACAAATTTGTGAGATAATACATAAGCTTCTTTTTTAAGGCCAAGATCTAGTGGCAAGTATAATAACTATAATTACATAGTGTCTAAATAATATCTGCCACAATTATAATATGGTATGAAAATATCTACGATTTCTGTTGTTGATAACATCATAGATACTGCTAATATTACTATGTGTGGGATATTTTTTTCACTTATATTCTTAACGGGAGAAAATGCTAACCTTCTGTGATAACATGGATTTTTTTTTTTTATTCAAGGTCACTGACCTAAGTAAAGAATTCTATTCTAATCATTGTTCCTGGAAGTTAGTTCCTATTTATAAACAAAATTGCCTGAAATGGGAGCATTCAAAGGAGAGAGTTAAATGCTATCAACATCAGCAATAATAATAAATGTTCAGGTCTGAGGCAAGGGCTGAATGTTTACCCCAGAACCTTAGCCATGCACTCTAGAGTCCTGTTAACAGCGGTCCCCACCCATTTTGGCACCAGGGACCGGTTTCATGGAAGACAATTTGTCCACGGCGCGGGGTGGGGGTGGGGGGGGCGGGCCGCGGCGGGTATGGTTCAGGCGGTAATGCCAGTGATGGGGAAGCAGCAGGTGAAGCTTCGCTTGCTTGCCCGCTGCTCAGCCCGGTTCCCAACAGGCGCGGACGGATACAGGGCCGCGGCCCGCAGTTGGGGGATCCCTGCCTTATAACACTGCCTTTGCAAGAAGTCATAGTGGGGGAGGGGTTGCACAGAAGCAAGTACATAAATTGGGTGGTAAAGAAGCAGGGGAGCAATATATTAGCAGGGAGGTGTAAGAAGATAAGAAGATGCCTTCCTTATTTTCAAAGATCTTGCAGTGGGGAGGGAAAAAAAGATTAACCATCCAGAGGTAAGTACTAAACAATTAAGCACTAACCCACATAAATTATACTACATAATGAAATCATTTGAAATGTGCATTTTAATAATGGGTAGAAATAAGAGTGCATCAGATTTAATAATATTTCTACAGATTTAAAAAATTTGCCAGGCTCTATTTTCTCTTTTTAGTTTTCGAGCATAACTTCGGAAGCTCAAAATTCTTTGTAGGACATCTTTGCCTTGGGCACCCCCATCTTCTTGTGATTTGTTGCCTCTTCTCCAAGACACTCTCAACTTCCTAAGGGCAGGGCAATGCCTTATTTATTTGACTTTTCATAATTACTCAGGCTACTAATTTTAATATGCCAAATATTACCTTGGGAAACCTTGTGTCAAGGGCGTGATTGAAGGGAGTTTTGATTGATTGGTCGTTTCCCATTTTGCAAAATTTTCCGTGTTGCAGTTCAGTTAAACTTTGATTAGAGATAATAACAGATGAGAGTTTTATATATGGATTATATTTTAATTAATTTTAAGTAGGATTTTAGTGAGAGCAAAAATAAGGTGGATAAAAATATATGCTTGTCAATTTTTTACTGACATTTATATTTTGGTTTTGTGGTACTTAAAAGGAAAAATGCAGTTGGCTTTTGAGTATATGCATTCAGATTTAAAATTTCAATTCGTTTTTTTTTTCTTTAAGAGTGATCATCTATGCTCTATCCTGTATCCTATCCTGGTAAGGTGTACTTTATGTAAAAAAGAATGTATCGTTGCAGAAATACAGAAGTGATTTTTAAAGCAACTTTTATCTTTTGCTGATCCATTAACAGATATGAACAGAAATGCCCACTAGAGGTCTCTCCACCCTGAATTATTTCTGATTCCTGAAATGAGATAGCATTTATTTGCTTTCAATTCCTTGCCTGCTCATGCTACCTAGTGAAAGTTTGCTGCATTTGACATGATAGCTAGCCATGACCCTAACAGAGGAGAGTGGCACCAACAACCAAACTGCTACACCTGTTAGTCTATTTTATTTACATACAAGAATGTCAGTTTCACTGCTCTGCTCTATAGAGTTCATCTGACAGTTTTCATGCTTCTGAGGGAGGATGGAAAACATGAATGCCCTTTAAAGATAGTGACCACATGCTGTCATGTTCTTTGCAGCTTGCAGAAAACTGTGGTAGGGGCTTCCCTGGTGGCGCAGTGGTTAAGAATCAGCCTACCAGTGCAGGGGACACGGGTTCGAGCCCTGGTCCGGGAAGATCCCACATGCCATGGAGCAACTAAGCCCGTGCACCACAACTACTGAGCCTGCGCTCTAGAGCCTGCGAGCCACACCTACTGAGCCCGTGTGCCACAACTACTGAAGCCTGTGCGCCGAGAGCCCGTGCTCCACAACAAGAGAAGCCACCTCAATGAGAAGCCCGCGCACCGCAACAAAGAGTAGCCCCCGCTCACCGCAACTAGAGAAAGCCCGCGCACAGCAACAAAGACCCAACGCAGCCAAAAATAAATAAATAAAATTTTTTTAAAAAGAAAGAATACTGTGGTAGCCTATCAACTGGAAATAATTATTATGATAGGCAATTTTTAGCCCTACTCTTATCCAGTCACAGAAAATAGAGATTTTAATTCAAAGGAACAACTTTCATAGGCAAACTCTAGAGAAAACTTCTTGATCTTCTGATACATTTACCTTATTCATTATGTCAAATTTTAGGGAGCTTGTCTTATGTGCAAACTGCATACAGAAACTTGTTACAGTGTATAATTTTAACAATGTTTTGTGTGTGTGACTCTGTGTGTGTGTGTGGTATGTGTCTGTGTGTCTAGATAAAGCAATTCTGAGATCGCTTCCAACAAACATTTATAAACTGTCCCTTACTAGATGAGTCTTAAAACATGGAAATAAAATGACAACAACCCTCTCCATGGCCTTTAATCCCACACCCTGGTTCAAGAGAAGATAGAGTTAGTGACCAATGGATAGGGTGTTCTATTGAGAAAAGTCAGCACTTAGGATGAGCTGTGGTCACTGCCCCCACAACAGATGGAGGTCACCCAGTTTGCGAACTAATCCTCGGAAGTTAGATTAATTCTCTGATGTGGCCCAAAGAAACCTGCAAGCCAAATGAAGAAAAAAAGGATCATCAACGAAGTGCAGTGATCCATAAGACTGAATTGAAAATGTGGCTAAGGGAAGAGAAAATACCAGGTAAACCTATTGCTTTTCAAATCATAATTGTCTTTCTTTTCAAAACCAGAGTCTACAAAACACAGAGACAAAAGCAGAACTACATGTAAGAAGCCAATACAGCATCTACCCTAACAAAATACAATAGCAAGCAATATAAAGAGCCTACTTCATTCTTGAATCAGCTTGCATTAATGATGGACATGAGGACAAAATAATCTCAAGATATCAGCTGTCTGGGCTGGAGGAATCCTAATCCCCTGGTGCTCTGCTGCAAGATTACTGTACCAATAAACATCAGCCCAGAGGAGAGTTAGACTTAGATCCCAAACCACCTTAAGCAGAAATATGATGTCTTGGAAACTGTTGCCTCTTTAGTATGATCAAAGTCAATGGAAGACTCTTCCCACAGGATGAGATTGGAGTGGAAATAAACATTGAAACTGGGGTAAACCCCTCCAAGGCTAAGGATACCACCTTTTCACAAAGCAGAGAGCAATAACCTAAGAGAACATGCTTTCTTAAGTGATACCACACTGTCTGGGGCAGGTTTCCAACATTCACAGGTTATGGAAATACTTTGTGCTACATTATTCTACTGAAATAGCTGGAAGCCTATGCAAAGAAGCTCATGACAGTGTTGTGTCTAAGTAATGAAAAATTGGAACCAATCTATTGTCCAACATATGGGATTGGTTAGTGAAACATTTGGGTAGAATTTAAAATGATTATGTGTAACAATATTTGTTAAAAAGGAAGAGCTTTCATAATTTTAAATTAATAAGTGGAAAAGCAGTGGTTTTCAAGTATTTTAACTCACAATTAGAAAATCATTATGCTTTATAATCCCAGATACATTTACACACACACACACACACACCCACATACACTCTCTCTCTCTCACACACAAGTGAAGCCATATTCAGCTTGATTCTGCACTGTTTAGTCTGTTTCTTTATATGCTATTTAAATTAATTACTTTAATGCTGGTCATTACCCACTAAACAAATTTTCTGATCCACTAACTGGTCATAACTCACAGTTTGAAAATACTTGAGGTTGAGAATAACATATTGTATGAATCTATTTTTGTAAACATATATATTTTCACGGGAAAACTCATGAAGACATATACTGAAATATAAACTGTAGTTCTTAGTGATGGAGTTTCTTTTTTCTTATCCTTCTTTCTTACTTTTATTAGCACACTTTCCTTCAGGATATTATACTTTTTGGTAATTGAAAATCATCCAAGAAATGTTTTAGGCGCTTTCAAATCATTTCAATGTCTGACTGTATCCTCCTCTATCATTAGGTTTATCTGATGTGTTTTCTTCCAGCAACCATAATGATATCCCTATTCTCTTATCTTCTAATTCAAAGTACCTAAAAAGGGAGAGAGAAAAGTAGGTAGGAAGGAAGGATTGAAGGATTGAAGAAAACAAAGATGAGAGGGAAAGAGAGAGGAGTGATTTTCCTATAGCTACTCCAAGATTTTTTAATTTATTTACCCAAGGTACTTGTGCAGGCGTGCGTGCACGCACGTGCAAGTGCGTGCAGGCGTGTGTGCCTGTGTGTATGAATGTATGTGTGTAGATTTGGGGCCCAGAGCTTATTTTTATGTTTGCCTAGAGACTGAGACTAAATAACAAAAATTCTGTTTGAGCCATCCAGTTCATCAGTGCTTTCAATTTGAGAAATTCACATCCTGCTTTTCTGTGCCTCAGTTTCCCTATTTGTAAAACGAAGTTGCTGTGCTAAGATTTCACTTCTAGATATATTGGCTAAGGAGGAATCACCTGGATAGCTGAGTCTTCACTTACAGGTATACATTCTTGGATTATTGATAACTCAAAATCCATACTTCTTGCCATATGCTGAATTCCCACATAGAGGGAACACTGCAAACGTTCTGCCTTTATTATGTATTAAATTTAGCTCAGTGGTTAAATCAGATCAAATGCCTCTTTTAATAACAAATATTAACAACATTTTTCACTATCTTCCATTATTTGACTACTTGAACTTATAACTTCGCAGAAGTTATAAGTAGGAAAACCTACCGACACGTGGATGGCAATGCTACTCTGCTGACATGGGTACATATTTATTTAAACAGTCTATGTCTCCTATAGCTATTGGTTTACCTAATTTTTAGTGTTAAAGACCATGAGCTGTAGTTAATAGGTCATGTAATTGTAAAGAGCTTTGATAAGCTTTATTCATAGTCTTGGAAATACTCAAGATCCTTCCAGAGACCCAACTTCAATTTAAAGATGTCACTACTGAGAGTGAAAGTAAGGCTTCAAGGCAAAGATTCTCTCTGGGAACAGATTACAGGGACTTTCATACGTGTATGATTCATAGACATGTCTGAGTTCACAGGCCAGTGGTTGAGAAATGGCAGCATATGGGCCAAATCTATCTCCAAGGATTTTTTTGGGGGGGGAGGGGAGTGTCTTTGGATGTTAAAATAATTTTTAAAAATTAGTTACAAACACTAAAATTGAGAGATTCCCCATAATAGACCAGAGTTGTGTTTCAGCTTCTCTCAAAAAATTCTAACATCTCCACCCTGGACCCAAATTCCTGCAAAGCACCTCCCTGGACCTGAGTCACCATTGCACTTTATCACTGGTGCACTGCACAGTCTAACCTGCATTCCTTCGTTCATGCAGGTTGTCTGCTTAACCTTGCTGGGTCTTTGAACTTGAGACCCCCTATTGTAAGCAAACATATTATTAAGTCACCATGAGTTTAAAAATTATATATTTGATATAATTAATTAGAAAATAAATAAAACAGGTAGCAGGGATTAACTAAAAACAAACCATAGTTATTTCAAGCAACCTCCTTCTCTAAACACACTCATTTCCTATCTTATTTTCAAGCCTCATTGGCTTCATGTTGTTACACTTACATGCATTCACCCCTCTCCTTACTTGCTTCTGCTTTTGGGGACTATTTTTGTAACATGCATATAATAATGCCTGCTCAGCCCACCTTTCTGGGTTCTTGTGAAGATCCAAATGTAAAAGTGCTATATAAATGCAGAGTATTATTGTATACATTATTATTCACGCTCAGGTACTGGTGGGTCCTTACAGGCCCCGCTGCTCTGGATGGCTCGAAGTTGACGTCTCCGCACTAACATATAAAGTTAGTTATGCGCCTTTAAATCCACTTACTGCTGCACTTGACTCTTTCATACTGGTGTTGAGGCAGCAGGATCTTTTTGTCTGTCAGCTCAGTGCTCATTCTAACCGAAAAAAATAAAATAAAAATTCTCCTCAGTTCCCATGACAAGAACCGAGGATGAAAACCTACTTGTGCTTTGTCTCTCCTAACTGTGGCTTTGTTCAAGTTCAATATGGCTCCACCACCAGCAGGCACAAAGGGAACAGCATCCCCGAGAGATCTGCAACAGCCCATTTCTCCAGAAAACAGTCCACACTCAAGTTGCATTTTGTTTGAATGGCACACACCATTTTGTAAAACATTCATATAGTTTGACATCAAAAAATAAATGCAAAGCAATCTGTTAACAAGAGGACTTGTAAATCTATTCATATCCGCATGGCCTATCCTCTCTGAGCTTCAGACTCTGCACCTCAACACCCATCTGACATCCCACAAGGGCAGAGTGTTTTATCTGTATTTGTTTAACTGATATAATTCCCAGTGCCCAGAACGGTGACTGACCTATAGTAAGTCCTCAATACTTTTTGGTTTTGTTGTTGAGTCAGTGAATGATACCATCCAATAAGTATCTACAACTTAACTTTGCAGAATAAAACTGTGGATTCCCATCTCCCAAATCCAAATCTGCTCCTCTCTTTACTCTTTCCATCTTCATAAATGGCACCACTACCCTCCCAGCTACTGAGCTGCTTTGATTCTTCCCTTTCCCTTACTACCAACTTCCAATCCATCAGAGAGTCCTTCTGGCTCTACTTCTGTGATGTGGCTTGACTCTATGTACTTCTCACCAACATCAATGCTACCCCAATACAAGTGACTCTCAGCTCTTGGCCAGACAACTCCAACAGCAGCCTCCTCCAGATTCCTGCCCCCTCCTCCTACAGTCCATTCTCCTCACAACAGCCAAGGGGAACTTTTAAAAATATAAATATGGTCATATTACCTGCTACTATGAATTCTCCAGTGGCTTCTCATTGTGCTTAGTCTAATATTCAAATCCCTGGTCTATAAGAGCAAACATTTGTGGTTTGCAAAACTTGGTAGCACAACAGAATCACCTGGAAAGATTTAAAATATGTAGAGCTTGAGCCCACATATTAGACTGACTGAATCAATATCTCTGGGGGGAGAGTCTTGGTAGATTGTAATCTACCAAGTGTACTTGGAACATTATACCCCATTTTTCATCTTCTCTTACACCTTGCATCACTCTCCTCTTCATCTTAAACTCTTCAGATACCTTGGGCTTCTTTTCTCTCTCCAGAAATCAAGCTCCTGCCAGCCTCAGGACTTTTGCTTTCGTTGTACTTTCTCTCTGGAATGTCCCTCCTATTTTCACGGCTGCCTCTCCTCCTCCTTCAGGGATCTTATCCTCCTTAGTGGGTCTTACTCTGACCTTCTCACTAACCTAGCAACAATCCCTGTCCTTAGGCATTTTCTGTACCATAACTGTGCTATATTTTCTTTCTAGCACTTACCACCATCTGAATTATTCTTATCTATTCATGAGTTAATATGTCTTTCCCAACAGAAAGTAAAATCCACTAAGGCAGGGGCATTGCCTATCTTCTTTACTGCTACATCTCCATAATGCTAAAAAGAAAAATTTCAGTCTTTTGGGGCTCTGTCCCAACTATTCACTTCTGCCATTATAGTTGCAAAAGTAGCCAAGAATATGTAACAAATGGCCATGGCTGTGTTCTAATAAAACTTCGTGTATGGAATGAAATCTGAATTTAATTTAATTTTCATACGTAGCAAAATATTACTCCTTTGATTTTTTAACCACTTAACATTGTAAATACCATTACTAGCTCATGGGCCCGTACAGAAAAAAAAACGTGGCAGGATGCATTTGGCCCATGGGCTGTAATTTGCCAAGCTCTGATTAAGAGCATTTGCATTTGTCTTTTAATTTGAAAGGCCAGAATTTCTTTGAGAAGTACAAAGAGGCTTCCTAAAACACTATTAGCAGTGTTATTACACTATTTCCACCTAGGGATGTCTGCAGGTCTGGAACCAATTCAGAAAACATTTGCCAAGTATATATTACGTTAAACAGAACTAGATTAAGTAGCAGGCCAGGGGGCAGCTACCCAAGGTACAATCTATAACTGAAGCTAAAATATCACCATAATAAATCTGAAACAGCACACTTCTGAACTCAGTTTTCCATGAGTCTTTTTTCATAAATGACAAAATACAAATTCCTGAAAATGAAGACCACCGCCCTGAATGAATAGTAATTTAAAACAAAATCATAACTTGCACCTACCCTCATCCTCATTAAATAAATATTGAGAAAATATTTAAATAATTTTAGCATTTAAATATTTAAACATTTTAGAGATTGCAGATTATTTTTCTGCTTCTGGATTTCACATAACTTCAACTGATCCTAAGCTGAAGACATTGCAAAAAACTCCAAAAAATACAAAGAATAAACAACCCCTTCTTCTCAAGGAGCTTATCCTGGCTGTGCTCAACTTTCACCTGGTTAAATATTAATTATACATTTTACTTCAGCCCAGAGGTCACTATTTCCGGGAAGATTTTTGATCTTGCCAACAAAGATCCATCAGTTGCCCTCAGTTCCCTGTATTTCCCCTTCTTTGCATGTATTTACATATTTGTTTTAAAATAAAGTATACCTGTTATTTATATATTTATTTAAAATGCAAATATTTATTTATGTACTTGAGTATTTAATTGATGCCTCTTTCTCTCAGAAGTCTGCCAAGCACTTAAGGCATGCTTTATGGGCCAGGATGAATGTTCTGCCTGGCATGCAGTTGGCACTCAATAAATAATTATTCAATCAAGGAATAAGGAACTGAATAAAGGAATATGATGGACCTCAATGGAAGGCAAATTTTTTTGCCTTAACAGCTATGATGACATTCTCTTCCACTTTCTCTATAACTTTTTATAATTCACTGTGTACACATTTGTTATGAATATGATAATCATTTCTGAGATTCAAACAGTCCACCTATGGGTGAATGGAGAATAAAAACAGGGAGGAGATGAAGGCACCTCTGGAGTGAAAATTCATTAGACACAGAGGTAGACTTTCCAACCACAGCATTCATTTTAAAGCTCACATGCTTGTTACTGGAGAAGAAGAAGAAAAATCAACTGCATGTATTTAAAAGCACAGGGAAACATAAGGCAAAGCCTTCTTTCAAAACCATAGGAAGCTTGTTTTCAATCCTGATTCTAAAAGATGAACAGCCAACTCTCCCCTTCATTATAATCCTCATCGCTGCCCTTACAATTAGGTCTTAGAATGCATGCTCCTGCTCAGGCACAAAATCAAAAGCTATAGCACAAACGTATTTCCATATACACTGCATATGTCTTCAGTTTCTCTGGCAAGGGGCAGATTGAAGTGGGATCTCCCACTCAGCTAACTCTTCCTAATTAGGATGCCCCGCTTTCCATGTGACTGATATTTCTGCAAGAGCAATACTACAGATAAACTTCTACATTAACAAGACTATTTAGACACTGAAAATGTATGAACCAGACGATAATATATTTCCTACCAAAAGATATGTAGCTCCAAAAGAGTTTATAACCCATGTGATCAGTAGAATCCAGACTACTAATTCTAGTGTCCTTTGAGTTGTAAAACTGTGATGATGGTGATGAATAACACAAGTGTAATATACTAATAAGAAGAGATCTATATTCTGGAGGAAGAACGTAAGTTTGGAGCATAGCAAGTGAATGACACTCTCCAGCGAAAACGTCATATAAAGTCAAGAGCTATAGTCCTTTCAGCAATATCTAAATTCACAATTGCCTGAAACAAATTTTTAAAAAATCAAGTGGTTATGTTTATCTGAGGATTCAATACGGGTATATCCACAGTTATGAGGTTGTGAAATGAACACTGCTATAAAATAAGATGCTTACTCTCTAACTGATTATATAAAATTAATCTCCATGAAAATATTCCCACCACTTAACACTGGCTTGAATCTCTGCTGAATCTCCTAACCAAACTAAATACAGTACAATGAAAGTTTAAGGTGAAATTGCAAATCTTGCAACAAATGCAGGATTTCATGAAGTTAACAAAAGTGATATTGGAGGATTTCTTTAAACCTCAAGCCATTTATAAATAGCATTTTAATGCAAGTAGAGTAGTTAATGATTATGTAATCGCTGTCAGGAATGATGACACAATTATCATTTCAAAAGAAAATGACTTAAATGTAAAAAGATTCAGAGAAGTCCTTGGGAAAGCTCAAGAAGTCCTTGAATATTTTTGAAAATATGATGTTCTGTATCATTTGCTGTGAAAATAAAAAGTGAAGAATATTCTTTCACACCACGAGAAAATTTTCTCACAAAAATGTTCTAGGAAAAAATAAATATAACTCAGATCCTGCTTATTTTAGGTATCAGCTTTCAGTTGCCACTCCCACCAACATTTTATAAAATAAAATATAAAATGAAAAATTGTAAATATTATAAAATAAACATTCATATATAAAATAAAATACAAATATATATAAATAGAATCAATATAAGATAAAACATAATATAAAAGAAAATAAACCTTTTCATAATATTACCTTCAGTTTTCAAGGTAACATGCCAATAAACAATTTTTCAGAATTTCTATGACATACTCACCTCCACTTTAAGTAGATTCAGTTTAAGGAAACTTTTCCTGGAACCAGCTTTCCTTGGCTATGAAGAATTACCTAAGTAAAGTTTTGCTTCCTACTTCTCTGAAAGCTTTTCTCCAACTACTTCATGATCTCCTCCTACTAGTTTTAACACCCATTAGTTAAAAGTGGGGCTTTTCGGACTTCCATGGTGGTGCGGTTGTTAAGAATCCACCTGCCAATGCAGGGGACACGGGTTCGAGCCCTGGTCCAGGAAGATCCCACATGCTGTGAAGCAACTAAGCCCGTGAGCCACAACTACTGAGCCTGCGCTCTAGAGCCCACGAGCCACAACTACTGAAGCCCACACGCCTAGAGCCTGTGCTCCGCAACAAGAGACGCCACCGCAATAAGAAGCCCGCGCACCGCAACAAAGAGTAGCACCCTCTCACCGCAACTAGAGAAAGCCCGCGCGTGCAGCACTAAAGACCCAACACAGCCAAAAATAAATAAATATATATTTTTTAAAAAGCGGGGCTTCTCCAGGTTTCACTGATTTGTACAATACAGTTTATTGTCCAATGGGGATACTTTTGAATGTGAAAGGAGAAGCCAAAAATAAACAGCCATTGAGTGATTCACAACAGTTGTAACTGCTGAACTTCCATTTTTTTGGTCTAACTCACTTTGCATGTTCTTCTTGTGTGAGCCAGTCCATTCCCAACAAGCAAGCATGCAATCTCCCTATCCCATTGACCTCCTTCTGTATTCCCAATCTCAGATTCCATTTAGTGACCCTAACTCAAAATCTTGACATAAACTAGACTTCCCTTCTTCACTCTCTTTCAACCCATTCAATCAGCCACCTTTAAAG
The DNA here is from genome assembly GCF_028564815.1 of Eubalaena glacialis. Taxonomy (NCBI): domain Eukaryota; kingdom Metazoa; phylum Chordata; class Mammalia; order Artiodactyla; family Balaenidae; genus Eubalaena; species Eubalaena glacialis. Next base: position 97,127,168 of record NC_083722.1, on the reverse strand, counting down.
TGGTTTCACCGTTTTATGTGTGAATCCATCTCATACGAATAAGACCCTGATACTTTCATTTGGACCTCCTGTACCAAATCTCTATCAGGTCCTCTACCTCCTCTCTTTCCCTTCCCAACTGCATCTCATATCCTGCCATACACAGACAAAGAATAGTCTTATCACATTAGTCTTTCTTTAAGTCTTACAGAAGGGACCAATCTCCTTAGCTGTACGTGAGCAATGCTGTAGTCTTTATGTATCCTTCCCATACAATCTCTCATCTTTTCCTACATCATACTTTATGGCAAAGTAGTAACTTGTAAGCAGGGATACAGCCACTTCCTTGACAATATAAGACATATGATCTATGTGCATTGTGAACAATTTTTATATAGAAATGATCAAATAATGCCACGACAACAAAATAGTTAAGAACCATGAGCCCTGGGAACAGTGAACATGTATTTTCAGTGGAGAGAGCTATGACCTTGTGTATTCTCTACTGCTCACTGATCTACTCACTGTGACCCTGGCCAAGTTAATTAACTTTCTAAGCATGGTTCCTCATAATTAAAAACAGGAATAATAATTTTTGCCTTTCACTGTTTATTATGAGAAAGAAATGGGACAGTTTTTGTAGAATGCTGATGTAGACTTTCAATCAATGGTAATGACAATGATGAAGGAAATGATGATGGTAATATATCAAGCAGTTAGTTTCTCACTGCTATTCTTTTGTTTCTGTTTTCCTCCTACCTAAAAATTTTGTATTCTCTCTTTTTACCTGGTAAAATCTTCATTAGTCTTTAAGGTACAGCTCAGATTTTATCTGCTTTAAGAGGCTTTTCCTTACAATACCCCAGACTGAGCTGTGCTCCACATTTTTATCTCTGCATACCTCTCTGCGAGAGAGAGTAACAATTCATAAATATGTTTCCCCAGCCAGACTATACATTCTTTCAAAGTCAAAGACTGTGTCACATTACCTTTTTATCTTAGTGCCTTGCACAGTAGTTAGCACATAGCTGTAGGGAGTTCAATTGATTTGGGCTTGAACAAGGAAAGAATATGACTAGGAGAAGTGATATGGGTGATATGACCCAAGCTCTATTGGGTGGCACTTAAATAGGATCGCATTAGAGCAGAGGTACCTCACGGCATAAGACCTTCCAGAGGCTACCATTTGGAAGGGGGGGAGGGTAAGAGAATTCCTGGGGGAGGGGTGGGAGAAGAGGGTGCTTTCAGGTGATAACTCTCAGCAGCAAGGCTGGGAGTCTCTGGGTCAGAGAGCACCAAAGGATGGTATCAGCTTGGGGCCTCACCTCTCAAGGCTCTATCTTATCAATGGGTAACATCTGCAGAGCAAAATTTTCCTGAGGTATACAAAGCAGGCATCTCTAAGTGGCTCAAAAATCAATTTGTTTGGGTTATTTAAAAAAATAATCGGATGTGTAAAAATTTGAGTTTGATACCAACAGGCTTTTGAGCTAAAGGGTCTCAGCCTGAAGTAAAGAAATAAATAACCTAGAGGCCAATACACAGAGGCTATCTTTGGCTCATTTATATAACATTAGTAGGTTCTCAGTAATTATTGAACTTATGTATAAAGTTACTAACTACAATTTTGCTGTATACTCAGAATTTCCCAAGGGAACATCATATTTTAATTGAGGTCAAATTCAGACTCCAGAGGTAGAGGACTTGGCCCATTTGTTTTCTTAAATATGTCCATTAATCTATTCAGTTTTGGAATTCAAGACATTTAAAAGAGCTCTCTGGGAAATGGATGTATCATGACTCCCCTTTATAGCTCTACAGCAAGTGTAATACCTTGGGTATCAGGTATACTCAATAAATATTTGTTATTTAAAATGAATTAATGATCCCTAATTTCACAAAGCATATATTCTTGAAATAAGATCTTTATAATGGAAAGCCTTTCTTTAGGCTTTAAAAAATATATAGTCTTGAAAAGAAAACTCAGCCCCAACCCTAGAAATATTTAATTGTATTTGTTGAATTAAGATATGTGGGTATTTTTTAGTTGAAAAATATTGAATAAAAACTTTATAAATGAGAAATGCTACCTAATGCAGGCAAGTTGAGATTATCAGAAGGCAATGTAATGAATCATCTTCTTCATAAAAATGCCTATTCTACCTCTCCAAATCCACAAATGGTGAGGATGAGGAGATGAATGGATGGATGGATAGATGGATGGATGTAAGGAGGGAGGGTTGAGGGGTGGATGGAGGGAGAGAGAGATAAAATTTACTTCACATTTGCTATGTCCGAGGTTTAATACCTGACAGTTTACTCACATTATCTCATTTAATGCTCCTAACAACTAGCCAGGGAAGAGGTTATTATTATCCTATTTTAAATCTGAGGCTGAGAGAGATTAAGTTACTTACACAAGACAACAGAGCTAGTAAATTATACTTAAATGCAAGTTCTCTGACTCAGAGTGCTTTTGCTCAATCACTAAATGAGTGCCCATACATGTTAAAAAAGGAGAATTTCAGCTTGCACAGATTCTGTTCCATAAAAGAGAGTTGCAACCTTTTTCCATGTTGGTCTTTCAGCTGGCCGGCTAAAAATACTTTTTTATTTTGAAAAGTAATTTCAAACACACTGAAAACACAATAAAATCAATGTGGAATTGTAATTAAGTTCCAGATCAACATATTCTAGAGGAAAACAAAAGAAAGCAGCTGGAATTCTCTTATTTTATGAACTAATTGAATTATACAGCACCCACTTAACTGTTCAATTAGTTTAATTATGGTCAACATCAGTCTCTGTTGTTAAGATGACAGAAGAATATAATTCTGCCACTTTTTTTGGAACTAGTGCTGTCAGACTGATATTAAATAGATTTTGTGCATAATGGTTTATTTTCAGCCACTCGGCAGTAGTACTATATAAATCAAATGATCCAAAATAAAATAATTTTTGAACAAATCTCTTTGGAATCTTTATTTCTTGCAGTTATTTCTTTATATACTCCATTATTGGTTGAATCTTGTATGATTTTATAATACTCATATATCTTCATTCAACAGAAATAAAGTCAAGGCATCCTTACTGTTCTAGAATGAACTCATCAACTAAAAACGTGAATATGCACCACTTAAAGTAACAGGGATAATTAAGCTGACAATGAAAAAATCTTGAAAATTATTTAAGTAGCTCATTAAATGAAATGTCTAATTTAAGCTCCATATGAATTAGAATTTAAACAACGGTGTACGTGTGTGTGTGTGTGTATATATATATATATATACAGTTCCAGTGCAGTCTGAAAACTCACCATTAGAAGTTGTAAAACCCAGGTAATTAACTATTAGATAGCAATAAGATATTGACTTCAAACATTTCAAGTACTGGCACAAGAGCAAACAATTTAAACTTCTACAACTCACCCAAGCATTTGTTGTTTACATATTTAGAGAGGCTAGGCTCAGAAATTAAACTGGAGAATAAGCTAACACTTTGTAACCAAACACTAGGAGTTTAACACAGAACCAAGAAAATAAGATACAGATTTAGGAAGATGTTATTTAGGAATAACATCCTGATCGCGTTATTCCAGTTCAGAGGAAATCCCCGAAAGCAAGACAATGGAGCAAATCCACTGAACACTCTTGTCCAACAGAGCGTCTATGAAAATAATGAATTGGGAGCTCCCAGATACAACTAGTTCCAGAAATATTTCCCTTGGTCTGCACCAAGGAAAATATTTGGTCTACCAATTGTTTTGGTAATTTTAGAATTGGTTGTCAGTGTTTAAAGAAATCAAGGTATTTCAAATGAAGTTCTGCAATTCTAGTTTTTCATGAAAACTTCAATGTATCAGCACTAAGCACATGGTTCCGCAAGGCAATGATGCCCTCAATCTGAGGGACTATTGTTACTTCAGAAGGATCATCTGCTTTTCTGAGGCCAGGGTCCCTGCCACATCCTATGACGTGGCATGAGATCTATTTCAGTCATTCAGCTTATCTGCATGATCCTGGTAGAAACAGAAATGGGAGTTTGAGACCCTTGGACTAAGGGAAGAAGAAAATAGGGGAAACTTGACCACTCCACACAACATGAACTTAAATACCCTGAATAGAGACAGAAAATGTGGTTGATAATTTTCTTTCTCTAGAATCCAGCAAAGCATCTGGCATGTCAGTTGATATTTGTTGAGCAGACAGTGATTTGTCCAAAGGTCATGAGTAAATGTTGAGTTGAACCGGGAATAAAATCTTCTGGGATTCAAACAAAGCAATTGGATTTTGAGGTCTACACACATTGTCCCAAAATAATCATTCAATTAACATCTCACCAAATTAACTTGTTGCTCAATTAAATCAATCAAATCAACCTCATAGTTTGGTATATCAAAGATAAAGACCTAGTATTTTCTTTCTCCAAGGCAATAGCTATAACTATATAAATTACTTCCCCCGCCAAATATTTCTTGAACTAGGAACTACTTACCAAACTTCTCTAAAATCAAACAATAATATAAAGAAAAGAAAAAATTCCTCAAAAGACAAAAGAATGACTCTGGAAAATAAAGAATGTAGAAGGGGAATAATTTTTCTTAAGGATTATATTACTTCGAGTGTGTGAAACTAAGCATAATTTTTATAATCTGTGAAAGTGTTTTCTATAAACTGGGCAATTAATTGGTCACCACTTTATCCTAGTAAAAGGAAAAATCCTGAAAAAACCTAGAAAAAAAATCTACCTCAATGTCTTAACTTTAGACTTATAAACAAAGAACTGCTTTAGACTGTCAAAAAATGAGAAAAAAAAATATGGGCAGATATATGATTTTTTGTTTGTTTTTGGAGAAGCAACATGTTTGTGCCAAGTTGGATCATGATTATCAAGAAAATCTGTGAAAATACATGTATAATAATATAAATTACATTACATTGCCTACCAAAGAATAAAAACATTCACTCACTACACTTCTCTAGAAAAAAACAGTAATTCTGATCAACACGCATTCCAGTGCATGTCGAGACACTCAGCTCCTGATCCCTATTAAGCTGTTGTTGATCTTGTCTACCTAACAATAACTATCAAAATTGAAAAGGAATTAAGATGAAATGTAAGTTTCTTTTTTGACTGATGCCAATAAGACATTTGGAAATGCTTTACTGATTAAGCTTTATGATTTTTTTGGGGGGGGGCTACTCTTGGGTATCCTGTAAAAGCAGTCTACAGCAATCAAAAGAGCAAATGATTCCTCTGGAGAAATGAGTTGTCCATTACCAGAGAAGCTGAAATGCTCTGAATGACCACCATCTTCATTCATTCAACAAGTGTTATTTGAAGGTCCATTATTTCAGGTCTGGCCTAAAACGCTAGACCTGAGAAATAAAGTTGCAAACAGAAAGGTATAAAAGAAGATGCTCTAGAACTAATTGGATGAATGAGCTACACAAACTACCTAAAGTCTTTCTGAACCCTGAAATAAAATACCAATGTGCTGAACATATATTTAAAAAAATACTGGGCTTCCCTGGTGGCGCAGTGGTTGAGAATCTGCCTGCCAATGCAGGGGACACGGGTTCGAGCCCTGGTCTGGGAAGATCCCACATGCCGCGGAGCAACTAGGCCCGTGAGCCACAACTACTGAGCCTGCGCGTCTGGAGCCTGTGCTCCACAACAAGAGAGGCCACGATAGTAAGAGGCCCACGCACCGCGATGAAGAGTGGCCCCCACTTGCCGCAACAAGAGAAAGCCCTCGCACAGAAACGAAGACCTAATGCAGCCATAAATAAATAAATAAATTAATTAATTAATTTAAAAAAAAAACAAAAATAAAAACAAAAAACTCCTGGTCTAAGTTATTTTCAACCTGACATACCCCCAAAAGGATTGTAGTCACTACTAATGATTTTATCTGTAAAATTTCTTTTTTAAAAAAATATTTATTTATTTATTTATTTGGCTGCGCCTGGTCTTAGTTGCTGTACACAGGATCTTCATTGTGGCATGCGGGATCTTTAGCTGCGGCATGCGGGGTCTAGTTCCCTGACCAGGGAGCAAACCCAGTCCCCCTGCACCGGGAGCGTGGAGTCTTAAACAAGGGACCACCAGGGAAGTCCCTGTAAAATTTCTTCAAGTACTATACTAGGAAGAAGAAAAATTCAGAGACAATAAAACCTCATTGCAGTGACTACAATCCACGGGGTTGGATGTTGCAGATGATGTTACAGGTAAGAACCTCAGTATTAAAAGATGTAGGAAGCATCAAGGAAGAACACTGCCTTTGCCTTCCACTATATTTACAGCATTTCACGCTCTAGGGAAGGCATTTTGTTGGAGAGCGCTCGTTAGGTATAAAGCTCTTGGAACAGGACCTGGCACAAAGTTAATTGCTACGTAATTATTCAAAGTTGCTGCTGTTTTTGTATTACTATTGCCATAGGCTTTCTGGGTCAAATTAAAAAGAAGCAAAGAGAGTTAATAAGGTATATATGAAATATAAGTTGTAAACCAATGAAAAATATAAAATAAAATTCCTCCCACATAACAAAAAATATATCCTTTAATATTTGACTACCTCTATTTGAATAAAGTAGCTACTGTTTATGAGAAACTTCTAGATTAGCTAACTTCTTCTCTTATATTCATTTACTCCAGACACTAATAAGAATAAATATATACAACAAATGGAAAGAAATATATCTCTCTGTCACAGTAATTCTGGCCAGTGTGATTTTATTGAAGGACATTCCACTGTCTCAGGTTTCTTATCTAAACCATATAAATTTGAAAAATTATTAAAATGGGACTGATTCATAAAACAAACCCTAAGCTTCATTTATCACTTTCAGGATACTCTCCCATGCTTTTTTGATTAATACTTTTATTAGAGGCATTCAATACAGATAATGCAAAATTAAATGGATTTTGCCAGAATACATTATAGCCATTAAAATAAATCAGACTATTAAATGGAGGGAAAAAGTAAAATCTGAAAAAGAAATATAATTCCATATAACTTATGACAGAGTCAATTAATCACATAACTACAATTTGAGACCTTTCCTACAGAAAGAAAGGAATAAAGGTCCATTTGATACTTCATCATTATTGTCACATTCTGTAAAGAAAAGACCATGAGCCAAGCACTGGTCTGTACTGGACTTGAAGACAAAATTTTCTTTGTTTTTTCTGACTACCCTTGACTCAACTACTCCCTGCAGCACTTGTTAGAGACAATATGAAATAAGTAAGAACCAACCCAAATTTCTATCTTTCAAAAACTGAAAGATAAGCCATTTGGGAATAGCTCTTGTCTTTTGTCATTCTGTCTTCATTTACACTTTCTACTTCGGAAAACTTTTCTCTAGTGTTCCATTTCACAAAATTGCCTCCAATTTCCAAGTACCTTAATAACAAGATAGAACATTTACTTGACTTTAATTATTAAACTTCACAAGTTTTTTGGCCTTTAAGATTTCCTCTTAAATAATAAAAAAGGCGACAAGATGAACACTTTTTTACAAGTACAATCGTGCATCCAATATGAATTCATAGAATTATAATTAAGTTCATTTTTACCAAATACCAAATGTCTGCTATGACGCCTTTTTAATATTGTCTGTGCTTTATGCCATTTCTGAAATTTATTATTTATTGATTTAATAGATTTTTAGGTGTCAGTTATAGTTTAGTGAATTTAAGTGATAATTGAAATTTTTCTGTGATATTGCTTGATGACAAGTTTAATCAATCAAAAGTTCTACTTCTATGTGATTAGAGCCTATTAAGTTTTGAGTGGGACATGGAAAGTAAAAAATTCATTCTTGCCCTCACAGAACTTACAGGATAGTTAGAAAGACAAGAGTAACATATAAGAGATGTTTGGAAACAACTAAAATATTCTTAGACTCCTGATGCAACAGGAATTAAGCAGGATGAAGAGGAAGAAGGAGGAGGAGGAGATGGAGGGGAGTCGGATTTTGATAAAGAAGGTGCAGGAGGAGACTTTTAGGGCAGTTTCAAGATTCCAAGAAGATAAAACTTGATGCCTAGAACAAATATGGAAGGCAAGAGGTATGGTGAGGAAGGAGGATGACTCCCTTAGGTCATGAGCAGTATGTGCACTGAGATAGACATAGGCAGACTAAATGGGAATATTCAGGTGTTTGTTCCTAAATAGATATAGCCTGCCTTTTAGTGTAAATTACATCATGCAGACATAACCTTCTGGAAGCAGCATATTATAATGCTTAAAAAGATGGGCATTATTTTTAGAAATCTGAATTCCCCACGCGACTCTGTCACTTATCATATGTGTTAAATTGGGCAAGTGACAAATCCTTTAAGAATTAGCCCTTGAAGAATTGATACCTGTCTCCATGTCCCACCCTTCACTCTTGTATAATCTAGTGATCTCAACATTTTCATCGATGAGATTTCCAGTGCATTAGTCTCTCTAAAGTCTCTCTTCTTAGACCTCAGCTGCTTCAAAATCCTATCCTCCACACTTCTGCCACCTACTTCTGTGATTATACCTCTGATCTTACAATTAACAATAAACATATCCATGCCTTAATCTGTATTTCAAACACTGTCCTCTCTAAAACCTCCCTCCCCGCTTTCCATTTCAGTCTCTCTAGTATCCTGCCTCCAGAAATTCTTCCTTCTCACTGTGACTTCCAATTTATTGGCCTTTCCACCTTTCCACTTTCCATCACCCCCATTATGTCCTCACTTTTGCTCTTACCCAGCTCAATTACATGGTCAATCACTGTAATCACTCCCTTGCAAATACTCTCAACTCACGTGGTCTCTATCCTTCCATCATCTCACCTGGCAAGGTACCAAATCTGGCTAAATCTAAGCCTTTGACTACTCAGGGCCTATGTCTAAGCAGCTGAATATTCCTGAAGAAAAATGTGCAGCCAAGCTGACAGACATTGCGTTAAATTCTTGACAGAAATCTCGAGTGGGCTCTTAGTGCTTGCCTAGCAGTAAGTACATTTCCCCAGTCAATTCACTTTCTCATTCTACATGGCTCCTATTAGGAAACTTTTACTCTCTGCTCAGATTTTCCATAACTTCCATCTACTTGCTTCTCTCAGCTAAAGGTGCTGCTTAAACTTTTCCATAAGAAAATATAAGATCAGAATAAGACTTCCATGTACTTCCACTACCAACCTACCAATTAACCTGCATCTATATCCATATACTCTGCCTTCTCCTTCTCTGTTGTCAAGACAGAAGCACCTATCTAAGGCCAACCTTCCACTTGTTCTATCATTTATTGTTCTCATCCCATCAAAGGATCTGGCTCCTGAAATCTTCCTCCCTCTTCTTGCAGCCTCAAATTTTGTCTTGTACAGGTCAGCAAACTATGGCTCATGGGGCCAAACCTGGCTGGACATCTAAGTTAAAAATGATTCTAACATTTTTAAATGGTTGAAAAAAATCAAATAATAATATTTCATGACACTTGAAATTATATGAATTTCAAAGGTCTGTGTCCATAAAGAAAGTTTTATGGGAACACAGCCTTGCTCACTGGTTTATAACCTACAGCTGCTTCCACACTACAATAGCAGTGTTGAATAGTTGCAACAGATGTCTGGCTGGCAAAGCTAAAAACATTTAATAACTGGCCCTTTACAGCAAACGTTTTCTGACCTCAGTTCTACAAAATTATCCTCAATAACATTTAAACACGCTGCAATCACTTGCCAAAAAAACAAAAACTATCTCTTGACTCCATGTCTCCCTCCAGCTACACCACCACTTCAATGCTTTCCTTTTGCAGCAATAATCATCACGACAATTATCAGTTCCTAGAGTTTTCACTCCATTTCTCCTGTCTGCTTTGAGCTCACTCCAGTAAGTTTACGTACCTAACACTGAACTGAAATTACTTTTACGCTGCAAGTGGGGAACCAATGGTTACTTTATCTTATTGACACTCGACCTCTTAGCAGCATTTGAAAGGAATCACTTTCTCCTTCACTTGCATTTGGGTCCCATCCTCTCTTGATTAATTCTCTTCTCATCTGGCTGATTCTTCTGTTTCTTTTGCTGAATATTCTCATTTTCCTAACATCTAAAATCTGGAGAGCTCTCAGGCTTAGTCTTGTGACTTCTTTTATTCCTTAGTCTTGTGACTTCTTTTATTCCTTAGTCTTGTGACTTCTTTTATTCCTCTGCTTGCTGGGTGATCTCATCTAGCACCATGGTTTTACGTGACATTAATAAACTGATCCTCCTAAATGTATACGTCTATCCTGGACCAATCCCTTTATTTCCAGATTTATATACACAAGAGCATAATTGACATAGCAAACTTTATATGCCTAAAAACACACTCGATTTTCCCCTCAAACCTGAATCTTCTTTTCTGTCTTTCCCATTTCAGTAAAAGGCAACCTCTGTTCCTCCAAATGCTTAAACCAAAATCTGTGTTGTCATCTTTGATTTTTCTCAACTTCTCATATTCAAATCCTATTGGCTCTTTGATATACTTTTAACTGTAACACACTCAAATACTATTAGCTCTACCTTTAAAATAAACCAAAAAATTCAACCACTTTTCACTGCCTCCATTTCTATGACCCTAACCCTAGTTCAAATCATCATTTTATGTCTTGACTACAGTAGTAGCCTTCTGTTTGATCTCCCTACTTCTACCCTTTTTCCCTCAAAAGATACTTTCCAAATGAATACAAATCAGGCAACTTCCTTTCACATGGCTCCTCACTGCAAAATAATTGAAATCAAAACATTTAACCATGACCTGTGCGGCCCCAGATTATCTTGCCTCTATTCTGCAACTTCATCGCATTCCACACCCTACCTCTCTACTATGCTTCATCATGTTGGTCTGATTTCTATTGCGCACAACCTCTATGCTCACTTCCTGCTGCTGTTCACTTTGTTTAAATGCTTTCCTTCTCCCTGCTCATCACATGCTGTCACATAACCTTCAGATTCCAGATCAAATATCTCCCTCCCAGAGAGGCTTTGCCTGGCCACCTTGGCCATCTTCATGTCCTATCTCATCCACCTACCCTTTAAAGCTCTTACTCATTTCCTTTATTTCTGTCACAGCCCTTATCTCCATCAGATATTATACTATTATGTATTTTTTTTTACCATACTAGAATATTAACTCCATAAGAGCATGTCCCTTACCCTGTCTTAGTTGCCACTGTATCCAAGAGTCTGAAAGAGTTGCCACTCATGAACTTCTGTTGATATACTAAATGAATTAATAAATAAATTTTTTAAATCCATGTAAAATGTTTAATATATTGCCTGGCAAAATAAAATGCTAAATAAATGGAGGCTACTAGTAAAAAAACAATAAATATACATAAAAGAAAAATTAAAAAATAAAATGTAAACATAAAAATACATAAATACTATTTAAAGACAGCAAGGTAGAAGAGTGATACATAAAACATTATAAATGTCAATGCTACAGAATAAACCTATAAAAATACTTAAACTTCAGATACTTCTATAATGGGTTTGCAGTACTGACACAATATTTTATTTTCTAAGGGAGTATTATATCTTTATTCAAAATTTTCCAGCACACACTCATAAAATGATGGGATATGCTACTGAAGTCAGCACTGACAGCCATGGAGAAAGATAACTGAGCTTCCTTTTTCTTGAAGAGAGGGAATGAAGTTGCTGCTCTGCCATGCTTCTTTAGGCTCAAGTTTCAATTTGTGTTAAGTCTGATCTCTTCCAAGTTCTGAATAGAACATTAAATTAAGTACTGCACAGTCAGTGTAACATATTCTTTGCTCATTCTTCTAGACCTTTGACTCTGCCCTAGGTAACATCCTTTACAAAGCTGACTTTGATCTCTTTCCTTGGTTCAGGTGGTATATGGGATATTTTCAACAAAATTTAAGTGTGTGGTTGCAAGTGTTGAATTTATATTCAAGCTGCATAAGCTTCTTACTGGAAAAAAATAGTTGAAAAAATAGTTATATGTGAACACTGAATATCCACTTCCTTTGAAACGGTAAAGTTTCTGCAATTTGATTGAGCTTATTTTGTTTGTTTCACTTCAAGGCAATTCATTAAACAGGGCTGGGTGTCTATAATGTTGAAAGCAATGTGTTTGGCTGCTTTAGAAGACACCAAATGAGCCAGGTGTGGAAAACATGTTCTATCTACTGGTCCACTCCAGATGAATGATTATAGTAGCCTGAGGGGGCTATCTTAAGAAGTACTGTGAGGCTATGAATGGAATTATGGGAAACAGTGATATGATCCATGCATGTTATCTGACTAAATTATTTAGGCAAAAGGGGAATCACTGCACAAACAATGAGTGTTTGCTATGTTGGAATTTGATAGTCATTGCTCTTAAATAGTTATAGTCCCAAAGAAGAAAAGATTAAACAACATGGTTGTATGGCAGGAAGTCATGACAACGGTTTAAAGCAGAAGTAATTCTGTTGTTGCTTCTTTACTGGAACAGAACTAGCAACAGAAAAAAAAATTAGTGGACTTTTTTATTTCCTTTACTCGTAGGAAAGGTAACCAGGTTCCACTACCTTTGTGAATGTGGGAATCCTTGGGCCCTGCGAGAAAGTTGCCTTTGTATCTTTCTTTCTTTCTTAGTTATGTAGGGTTAGGCTGTTCTGAGTAATCATGCTCCCAATGACAGATCTTTTTTGTTTGTTTGTTTATTAATTCATTTAAAATAATAGTAATAAACTACATGTTAACAAATACTTTTAGTACAAATAACTATATTTTTCAAAGCATAGAGTGACTTTGTTTACATCTTTGTAAATCTCATTAATATTTGGCTACATGGAACTCAGCTGTACTCTCACATCTGCTTTGTACTCAGTCTTTTGCAACATCACATGTCAATGACAGATTTTTTTTTAATTTTTCTTTTATTTATTTTTTTATACAGCAGGTTCTTATTAGTTATCTATTTTTATACATATTAGTGTATATATGTCAATCCCAATACCACCCTGAATGCGCCCGATCTCGTCTGATCTCAGACAGATCTTTAACTAGTACATTCAAGCAAGATTATCCAAGAAGAATATAGGTGATAACTGAGAGGTAAAATGGATTGACCAAATGTTTAGATTTTCTGATCCCGAGCACACAGAGGAGTGAGGAATTCTGCAGAGGCCAGGATCTTCAATCTGCTCCTAAAATTTGCCTCTGTGGTACACAGAATTCTAAAGCAGGTGTGTATGGGGAGGGTGTAAAACTATGGAAAATTACCCACATTGAGTGTTGTATTGAAAAGGGTCAATGGTACCTGAGAGTTAAACACAATCTTATTTTGAATAATAAAGATGTGTGGCATATTTTGCACATGAAATACAATGTGGTAGAATAAGATGTTTCAAAATAGAAGCACAAAATTAAGTAATAATGGGGATTCAAGAAAAGAAGAAATTTTTAAAAATCTAATTTCTTAGAGACTTTTATGTTGAACAATAGCTAGAGCAGGTTGTGTTACACTGATTCATTTTGCATAAAGATATTTTCATGGCCTTGATCAAATAACACATTTAAAGACTTCTAAAACCCTTTAAGGAACTGATTAAGGACTTTAGAAAACCACCTTCGATTTAGATCTTGGAGTATCTAGTTATTCCAAGTATAGAAATGAATCAGGCCAACAGTTATAAGCCTCTGCCCATATCCTACCATTCTTGCCTCCAATATGAGGTTACAATAAGATCACAATAAATTTCCCTGGGTTGGAACACCCAAATACACTTCCAGGCCATCACCATGATAGTACTTGGCAATGAGCCACAGTTGGTTCAAATCTGGAAACAACTCTCTAATTTTGGGGCTCTGTCTAGGGAGTTATCTGTCTTCCTCCCCTGTGTTTTTGGTTGCATTCTTCAGACAACATTTCTTATTTGTCAGATTTAGGAATACATTATGTTTTGACCTCTGTTTCTACGCTACTTCACCTTGAAGATTTTATAACTTAGTTCACTTCTTTGACTATTTCGTCTGACCCAACATAATCCAACATTCTCAATTATTTGGTTCCAACATGCCTCCACATACCCTGGATCAACTAAGGAGGTTCATATATTGAATCAAAGAATTTGGTTCTCCATCAAATACTTCTTCATTGGTCCACCATGTAACGCATTTATTTAGGTTTTGTTAAATGCAAGCTTCTATGCTAGATATGTTACCTCAGACTATTCAACAACCAGGGACTGGTATCAATTCCTGAGATGATGCAACAACTTGTAAATATCACATGGTTACATATGAGAAGGTATATTCCATCTGCAGAAGAGGAAATATGTTTGTTTCTTATCTTTACATGGGACAAATTATTCATGGAGCCCTAAATTTAGAGCATCAGATGATGGTGGTATAAAGAAAAGAGACAATGAATCTGAGAATAATATTTAAAATAGAACAAGTGAATTGGACTTTCTTATCCACTTAGTAAATGATTTTTAGTAGAGACCAGAAGGCACTTTTGGTGCCTCAGGTCATTTTGATCTAGGTGTGTGTGTTTGGGACGGAGGAGGAAACCTGGTATCCACTGTTGCAAAGAGTTCAGAATACTGTCTTTGGATTCAGTGAGGCAAAGAAATTGATTCAAATCACAGAGGTAGGGGTTACTGACTGTATGATCTTATGTTATTGTTCAACCATTCTGAGGCTCAAACCCTTCACCCGCTTAATAGAGATATTAATGTCCAGCTCATCCAATGACTGTGAAGAATAAATAAAATGCTACTTGTAAAGGGATTATAAAATGGTATTTTCTGTATGGTAAATGATAGCCCCTGCTTTCATATGAATATAGTATTAGTAATAATAATTTTAGGAGTATTGGTTGTATTGAATATTAGTAAATAATAGTAGTGGTGATAGTAGGTAGTAATCAGCCTCACTATGAGTTTCCAAATGCTAAGAAAATGTTTGTGTGGCTTTTTTAAAGATTCAACTCCTTCTCAAGAGAAATGGTCATTTTATTTATACATTGCTTATGAGAGCATTCATTGACACAATCTTATTGGAAAGTAATCTGGGAAAATATATTAAAGTTAAAATATAAAAGACTCTCAAACCTAGAATCTTTCTTTCAAAAATAAAAGTAATAGAATATAAAGATCTGTGTATATAAGGATGTTTATTAGAGAATTTTTGTGTGTCCCCCAAAATCTTGAACCAATCTAAATGCCAATCAATAGGAAAATAATTGAATAAATACTGGTGAAATGTTACGCAGCTATAAAAAAGAACAGGATATATAATTATATATAATATATATTATATATATATTGAACAGGAGGAATTTGGATATATTTAAAAAGTCATATATATTTATATAAATATACATATATTACATTTATATTAAAAATATATATATTTATGATTAGGAGGTAAAACAGCTAATATTGGTTACCTTGGGGGGAAGACCAGGAGTAGGGTTCGGAGAGGAAGATCATTGACTTAGTCTTTTTAAATTAGATTTATATACAAACTTTCACTGCATTTATAATTTTTAAAAGTTAGATGATGTGAAAAAACCTGCAAATTTCAGGACTCACTCTGTTTATTTGCAGAAACATGAGTACTGTATAAAGGCCACATACCTTCTGTAGACTTCACTTTATTTAGAAAACATCTAAGAGGGTGGGGAATGGAAAAGACTTGAAAGAAGAAATGTTGGAAAATAGGGGGTTATCCTGTGCATTGGGGGTTATCCTGTGCATTGTTTCAGAAAATTATGGAGACAGTGGCAAATAGCCTTTTTTCAATTGTCGTTGGTTTAATTTACTTTTTAAAAGAAAAATTTGAAATCCTATGATTTTTCCCAAATTGAGGGGAGACATTTTACTGACTTATGATTCCCAAAGCATGATAATTCTTTTTAAACTGGATTAATCCTTAGGCTGTTTTGGGTAGGTGGATAGTGAATTAGGGTGCAGTAATTGGTAATTCAACATATTGGCATCTTTACCCAGGTTTATAATCAAAATCTAGTCATAACCTAGTCATGGGCAGTCCTTTTAAATTATAACTTTGAGTTTTAATAGAGATTTTGAAGAGAAGCCTATTGTAATCATAGACAATCTAAATGGAAGGTTTAGATTTGGTATGTATTTTACAGACACCAATCACTAAGGAGGCTATGATTTATTATAACACTTACTTCGTTTTTAAAAACAAACCCAACACCGAATATCAGAGTATTAATTATGGAAATTAGGGAAAACAATGCAAATCCTGATAAAACAAAACTACAACATACAGGGAAACTATATATCTTAAATATATAGTCTCCCAACTTGTAGTTATATCATGAAAGGAAAGACAGATCTGTTTGTTGTTATTTCTCAGGTTCCTGCCCAAGCCCACTTCTCTACATATTCACTTTACTTGATCTCATCTTTTCCTATGGCTTCTACCACCACCTTCTTGTTGATGATTTCTAAAAAGTTATTCAATCAGATGACCTATCTGAGCTTAGGACTCATGTTAAACTCTCTTGTGGTCATCCCCATTTCAATATCTCATAGGCACCTCTAATTCATATTTACCTAAACTTATCATATCCTTACCTCCTACCCTGACCCTTGCACAAGTTTTCTAACACTGTATTTTCTATTCGCTGGCATACCACCACTATCCAACCTTTCAAGGCATATACTAAAGAGAAAAACATTCTTCATTGCCAATATTCAACTAAAGTGATCAACCATACTGATTGATCATCTTGACTGAGGGTTTCCTGAGACATGAGAGTTTCCCTTAAACCCTGGAACCTCCTGGGACTAACTTGAGAAGTTGGTCATCCTACATTCAAACGGTTCCAGTCTTGGGGGTCTCTTCTCTCCATCCTCACTCTCCTTCCCTTAGTTCAAGCCTAGATCTCAAGAACAGCATCATCATGGGTTTTCAAATCATTCTCCACTTTGCTGTCACGGTGATATTTCTAAAATGCAAATATCCTTTGGACTACACTTTTTTTATGTATCAACTCTGTTTCATCTACACTCACATTCAGCTAACAGTGTAGTGCATTAAAATTTCACAATTCTACACATCTCTCAAGTGTCAGGACTATGTATTATTTGTCAGCATATATCCAGCACCTATCACAGTGACTTGTGTAAAGCACATGTTTAATAACTATTTTTTGGATGAATAAGCAAGTGAAAAATAGATGTCACTTCTGTTTAAAATCCTTCAGGGATTCACTGTAATCCTCCGTAAAGGGTGCAAAGGTCTACCCGAGGCATGTAAAGGCCCCCATACTCCAGATTTCATGTCTCTCCTCACCTCTTGCTATTCCCAATTCACATTCATCTCTCATTTACTGCCTGAATTTTGTGAATAATGTTTTTGATTAGATGTCTTTCTACTTTGATCTCTTCATCTGAATTACTCTCATTTGTCCTTCCTGATTAATCGAAGTGTCACGTCTTCCAAGAAACCGCCCCTGACATCCCCATTCACACATGCTTCTCCTCTGTTGTCCTATATCACACTTTACTTGCTATTATCAGAGTATTTTATCACACTCATTGCGACCTTCTATTTATTTTTCCATCTTCCCCATAAAATTACGAGCTCTGCAAGAACAAGGATTTTGTATTATTTTACTCTTGGACTACAGCATCTAATGTAGTTACTAAATACTGGGTAGATATTAAACAAACTTGTTGAATTCGAATGGACAGTAAAAATAGAAATTAAAACTTCAATAAGTAATCTCAGTGAATAAAATAATATAAAGAATGTTACTTAAGTTGTGCTTTAATATCCAATTTCTCCTTAAAATATATTTTTCATTTTATTGCCCTTGCATATAAAATCAAGAAAACCTTCAAATTTGGACTATTTTTGCTCTTGAGATTAATAGTCTTTTGATGTACTGCATTTAAAACTTTTGATTCACTCATTCATTCCTCCATTCATTCATTCAATTCATATACTGAAAAATATGATGAATGTGTTTTATGTGTCAGGCATCCTTACAGGTGCTCAGAATACAGCAGTGAGCTAGATGGGCCAAAGTCCCTGCTTTCAAGGAGCTTACATTCTACAGGGGAGGACAGACTATAAAAAGCACTAGATATATGAAACAGGATAATTTCAAATTGTAACAAGTGCTCCTAAGAAAATAACTTAGAGGGAATTCCCTGGCAGTCCAGTGGTTAGGACTCTTTGCTTTCACTACTGAGGGCAGTGAAATCCCCAATACCTAGTTGGGGAACTAAGATTCTTCAAGTTACACAGTGTGGCCAGAAAAAAAAAAAGAAAGAAAGAAAAGAGAAAAACTTAGAGTGACTGTAAACATAAAAGACTCTACTCACATATTGAGAGCAAAGAAAAATACCAAATTGTTACAAGAATGCTGACATCAAACAAGTATTTTTTTTTGTTTTTGTTTTTAATGAGCATGTAAAAGAAATTGTGGATTTTTTTTCTCTTTTGAACACACTTCTTTTGTGATAAAGTCATTTTTACCATAGTTCCGAAAATCTATGATTTATTTAATAGTTTAGTGCGTTACCAAAATTTAGCCCCAAACATGGCTGATTTTAAAATGATTTTCTAAGGTGAATGAACATGTAAAAAATGGAACAGAAGTTTCATCCATTCCACCAGCCATCAACCCTGATTTTGGCTGTCTGCCCTGTGCTGCTTTCTAAACATAGGCAGCTGGTGCATTCTAAGAGAACTAGAAATGATAAATGGGGTAGAGACTGCTTAAGGTCTTTGTAAAGTTTAATGAAAGATTTATCTCTTGAGGGTAATGTTCCTCTTTCTTTTACTGAAATGAGAGTTTGATAACCTCTCATTGTGCTTTTGATAAATTACACCTCACAGTCATAACTAAAATGACTAAGTGGAAAAAATTTAAAAATAGCTAAGCAAGGTCTAGTTATCATGGAATGGCTTAATACTTAAAACTAAGTTTGGTATTTGAAATACTTTTAATTATCAAGCTGAGAAAACCTATGATTCAGTAATTTAACAACAATTACTGAAAGACCCTTTAATGTTTCTCTATGCCAATTGTAGCCATAGGGATGGGAGATTATGACTTAGAATTTATAGTTAAGTTAGGGCATTCTCATATACAATCACAAAGGATGTTTTCTTGTCAGAGTTTGCCATTATTCTTGTTTAAGCCATTAATATTTAATTTCAAATTTAACAGGTTCGAATGGATTTATATCCTTACATACTTAAATGTAGGAAAACTGAAAAGACAATTACCAGCTCTATAAAACTAAAAGAAAAACAAAACACCTCAGATATTTTATTTAACTCAAAGAAAGCTGAATATTTTTCCAAAATCCTGAAAATTTCCCGCACACATTAGAAAGGTAAATTTTATTTTTAAGACTCAATATATCCAAGAGGGTCTGGAAGTACAGTTAGAAAAAGGAGATAATTCTCAAGATGCCTACAGAGGTTAAAAAATACGTAGTTAATTACTTAACACATTTCTCAAACCATGGATTAGGGATGGAGCTGTCTGCTAGACACAGAGGGCATTTCTCTGGGTTTTACGTGAAGGTGGGCAAATGCCTCTCCTCGTTTTTCCAGCTGCTATTCCAGAGCTGGTTAGATTTAGGTGGGACTGCCTTTCCTCCTAGGAATTCTGTTGAGAACAGCACATGCACAGCTACTGCTGTTCATATTTTTAAACCTTTTAAGTGATTTTTATTATGAAGTAAATCATAACCATATTTGAGGTTAAATCAAGTAACATATAAACATATAAAGTGCCTCCAGCCCTCCCCACTACATCCCATCCCCACTTGTTTCCCAAAGCTCAGCCCCTCCACACTCAGACAGACATACCTCCACTCCTCTTCCTCCAGAACAACCAACTGCAGCATAAACTGCACACAGAAACTCAATCTGTAGTATGCCTATGACATTCAAATGTAAATATAAATACTTATAATTAAACATATGTTCATTCCAATGATAACATTGTCAAATATATACTTAATAGTATAATTATATAATTAAATCCACATAAGTATATTTGTATATAGTATATAAAATATAAATAAAATTATATAATTTGTAATAAAATTATACTATATATAAGTGTTTGAATTATAATTTATAAAATCATATAATTATACAGTTACTCATTAAGTTTTTACTTGAGTATATATAGTATACTATATTTATATACTATATGTACTATAAATTTTTATAGTATACTTATAAAAACAGGATCCCATCATATACACTCAACTTCATCTTGTTGTATGTATTCATTATCTTTATTTTTCTTATCATTTCCTTCCTGGAACTCTCCCACTCCACCTCATTGTGTTTCCTCACCATAGCTTGTCTTCAGCTTTGCATTGTTGAACATTTATGCTACAACTAATTGTTCACCGTTTCTTATTCCTTCCGTCCAAGCTGTTCGGGTGTGTGCACACATGTCACGGAAGATACTGTATGTAACTTTTGGCTGCTAGTGAGTGATTTTTCTGCTTCCAGTGTTTATAAGGTTCTGTGGGAGGTAACAATCTTAGGGGTAGGTTGAAAGCAATCTTTTCCTTTTCTGAGTGTCCCCGGCGGAAGGGAAAAGCAGTCTGATTATACAACCTTGGACAAACAGCACGCCTAACAAAAGAGATAAATGTCTGTGAAATGATCTACAAATTCCATCCAATTGTTCATTCTTTTTACATGGAATCTCACCTTCTATCATTCAAACCCAACTCAATATAAATGAGACACTTCAGTGAAAATAAGTTTCAAGTATCTTATTGAAAGCAAGTTTTTTATTCACTCGGAGTCAAGAATGATCCACAGATGGAGTTACTCTCAGATGCTATCTGATTACTCCTTATGAAGCATTTAAGAACAATTTTAAAAGATAAATGCAATCTTTTGTGGCAGAATCATTGACTCCTTTCACAGCCTGGCTAATCGGGACAATTTTACAATTAGTGAAGGCTCTCCTCTTCCATGAGAAGCCGAGGTGTTCTGCGCTTAGAGAGAGAAGAAAAGGGAAACCCCTACCCTCCATAGCTGTTAAAACAACACAGCTGAGAGTGAACTGCTGAAGTGGACTATTCATTTCTTCTGATTCTCTATAAGAATTAAACCAGGCCAGCTGGCTTGATTGATGATAAAAAAGCAAACGTCAAAAAGAATTATGTTTTCTGCCAAACAGTAGCTACTTGGTGTTGGTTCTGGCGTAATAAGTGAGATAATTGGGCTCATTATTTATTATCCTTTCCCTGCAATAAAGTGGATAAAGAAATATACAAAATAATCATTTTCTTGGTTATAATATTGCTGATGGACTCTTTTTAAAGGGCAAAATTCTGTCTCGTTGTATCCACAGTGAAGAACACTGGCTTGATTTAATGCCTTTTCCTGAGCGTCATATGAAATGGATTTGTAAGTGACTTGTACTGAAAGATTTAAGTATTGAAGGATTCTCAGAGGTTATGTCAGATGACTAAAGCCACTAAGGTGGAAGGGTTTAATCCTTCATGTGTAAATAATGCACACTCACACACATTACAACTGGGCTGAAATAAGAATAATAAGGAGTCATTCCTCCAGGGAATTCAAACTAGGTAACGTGCCCACACTAGCTCTTTAGCAAGCATTCTCATATGGCCGAGGTTGCCAAGAGGGAATGTAAATAAATGCTTGACTTAAAAGAGCCCTTTCTTTCTGTGCTCCTGGGAAACAACTAGACATATTGGAACACTGCCTGGAAGGCAAAGGATGGAAAAGAATGGAAAGTCAGGCATTTTGGGTAAGGACTTTCAACTCATACTCATCTTTTAACCAATATTTAACAATTTTATTGATTGCATAGTTTATCCTTAGAAGTATCCACTGTGTTCGGACAATAATGTCCAGAGTTATTAAAGACCTAGCCCCTCCCCTCTCTTTTTCTCTTTCTCTCTCACTCCATCACACCTTCCTCTCTTCCTCTTTCTCCATCTCAATTATCTGGGCTCAACATTGAGTAGATTCCCAGTGTTAGATAACTATACTTTTCTAACTGTAAAATTAAACAGCAATTGTTATTTCTTACAATTACCAAGAATAGAAATTAGAATACTGTCTCATAGATCAGGAATGCGCAAACTAAGGCCCACAGGCCAAACCCAGGCTACCACTTGCTTTCTATGGCCTGAAAGTTAACAATAATTTTTATCTTTTTTTAAATGTTAGAAGGAAATCAAAAAGTGAATAACTTTTCATGACATGTGAAAATTATGTGAAATTCAATCTTCAGTGTCCATAGATAAAGTTCTATTTGAACAGGCTGTACCCATTATATACGATCTATGGTTGCTTTGGCAGAGCTGACTAGCTGTGACAGAGGCCACATGGTCCACAAACCCTAAAATGTTTACTCTCTCTTCCTTTTCAGATAAAGGAAGGGTTTGCTGAACTCAGACAATGTTCAATAAATGGTGGTTATTGCTAGAGTATCAAAAGGGCTCAGTAAAGACTGAAACATATAATCTTCAACATGGATAGATAAACAGAGAGAACATCTGGAAGCAACTAGCAATTTTCAATAAACTATAGGCCCCAAACAGACATCTCTAAGGCTCAGGCAGAGAATGTGCATGAGTGGAGTGAATCAGGTCAGGGAGATAATGCGCGGATCCTAGGGTGTAGTTACCTGCCTCAATATCGACCCGTGGTTATCTGATACTCAACTGTTGCAAACACAGGCTCAGGATTGCCCGAGAAGAGGAGCTGGAAATTAAAATTTTATGTGAAATTTGTTGGCAACCAATTAAATATTTTTAAATTGCTAGTCAACAAAGTGTGGAAAAAACAAAATATGTCTATGTGCCAAATGCAAGCTAATAGGAAAAACAAAAATTGCAAGGTTTTATATGAAGAATAAGCAACAGCCCCAAACTGACAAGAATATAATTTCTCTTTAAAATACTTTCTGAGGTCAATATAACTTCGGTCATGTGATGAGACTTAGATCATCTCTTTCCTTTTTTCTTATCCTGGAGAGGCATTTTTGCTTCAGAAATATACAAGCACAGATGGGACCGTGCATTTTTTTTTTTTCTTTTTCAGCTTTTTGAAATTCCTGCTATCTTCCTCTCATTTCTTTCCATAATACTGCAAGTTCTCTAAGCATAGGTATATTGTTTGCTGAATTTCACGATACCTAAATTAAGTGCTCAGCACATGAAATGATTATAGATGTCTGCCTAGCAAAATTTAAGTGAATAATAGTAACTAATGCCCACTCCATTTATCAAAGTCTCCAATATACATAAATCAACCAAAAGTGTCAGGGCTGATATACAAAAACAGTGACCATTATACCCAACAGTTCTGATGCAAATAGGCATTTTTTGGATAACCACAGCAAGACGTAGTATTAATATGTCACTTCTCTTTATAAACAGCATAGAGAATATATGTGCAATACCTACTGGGTATATTTTTCCCTAGTGTCTAGCCTTGTAGAGTATCTATGTACTGTAGATATATAAATGTCAAACACTCACCGAGAAACAGCATGGAAGCATTAGTAAGAGATATATTTTTGTACTTCAACTTTTTATTGTAATTCACTATACAACACTACACAACACAGCTCTTCAAATTGCCAGGGAAAAAGTTATATTTTTCTCTAGAAATAGAGGTTGGAAATGATACATTTGTAATCATCTGTGTACATAAAGCTACTTTTTCACCATAGGCATAAAATATATGTGTACTCTTGCTTATTAAGCTTTCAAAGCCTACAATAATCATTATGAAGGCTATTAGCATAAAAGGGAGCAATGCGACCTAGGGCAGGGTTATGGAATCGTTACCATTCTCCACTGCTTTCTTTCCTTTCCCACAAAGTCTTTGATATTGGGTAAGCTTTTTCTGTCTCTGGTTAGATTTCTCTCAAGTGCTTCAAGAAATAAATATTTGCTAGACTATTCCCGTATATTATTAAATTAGACTATAGTCTTTGCTTTTAAATATGTAAAGCATTTTGAATTTTACAGATATGTATTAATAAATACTACATATAGAGAGGAATAAATAGAAATAAAAATATATTTAGAGGCATATGGAAATAAATTTACTCCAAGAAGTAGGAATTTGACATGTTCCAAAATTTCTAAATACTATTGTTGAATGAATCACTATTAAATAAAGGGTACATGTGAAGCTATTTCTAAATGAATTACATGCCTAAAAAGTTGTAATACTATCCATTGTCAGAAACAAATGTTGAATGACATTTATGTTAATGTCTTAATTTACACCATAACTATATTCCTTTAAAATGTATTTAGTATAAGTTGAAATACTTTATAAATACTAACATTTACAGGGCAGCTTTCTGTGGGTATTAGAAAGAGTCTCTGCAGTGTAATTTCTCAGAGCTCAGCAAGAAGCTAGAACTGTGTCTTCATAATGATATTGTGCATCTGCATAGGATCTTTGCTTAAGGATCTCAGAGAGCTTCACTAAATATTAAGTGATTAAATCATACAGTACCCTTGAGTGACAAGTTTAATTATACCCATTTCCAGAAAGACAGCATGCTGAAAAACTATTAATCTACAAACCCAAGGTTATCCAGATAATCAAGACCAGAAGGTCATTTTGCTGGGATAGCCATGCCTCCCACAGTGGGTAGCTCCCATATGGAAGTGAATTGTCAGACTTGGGGTTTTGCCAGTTTCTTCAGGACACGTACAAAACTGAATGTCACCATTAGTAGTTCAGGCATCACATCCTGGGAAGATTATTAATGCCTCTCATCAGCTGTAATTCAACAACCCTTGCATGGTTTGTTACACAGACTTTTTTTTAGAAAAAAATAATATCAAGATAATACTCTCTGTTTTTAAAAAAACACTAAAAGTCATGAAAACCTTGTGTAAATTTGAGAACAGAAAGTTTGATTATACCTCTATATGCACATTAATTTTTATAACAAAATACATATACACATTCACAAACACAAACTCATGGACATATTGTTCCTTGAACTAGTCCTGATAGTTTTACCCTCCATAACTAAGACTCTCACCTAGATTTTCGCCCCTGCTTTTTACTTTCTGTTTCACTCCCTGACATGAGAAGACGTTGCTTGCAGGCATGGGAGTCTTGTAATCATAAGCGGACAGGTATGAGAATCAAGAGCCAATACACAAAAGAATAGGGAAGCTGAAAGTTAGCAATGGCCTGAATCTTAATGATATTACTGAGCTACCAGCCCATCCCTGGGACCGATTACCTTCCAACTATAAACATCCTCATGGTTTATTGTCTTTTTAGGTAACCTGCAGCCAAACACTTTCCCAACCAACAACATTTTATCCTATTGATCTCTTTCATTATCTTCATAACATTTCTCCCCATATGAGAGTATCTTATTTATAAATCTGCTTACTGGTTTTACTGTCTCTCTCCCCGTACTGAAAGAGTAGTTGCACAAAAGAAGAAATTGTTTCTGTCTATTAATGTCTGTATCCATACAATGTATGTTCTTGAACACATTGAAAGTCATAATAGTTTTAAAGAATGAATACATCCATGAGTGAATGAACATGTTAAATGTCTTACATACATGTTTAATTACTGAAACATCAAAAACTTCCTTCAGTTTGCATAACTGGCTATCAGATTTCTACAAATTTAAGTCACTTTCTTAATGTTCTATAAGGGAAAGGTATTTATTTAATTTCTCCATAAAAAATTGACATGCAGCAGCCTCACTGCCTCTGCCTTAATTTCAGTTTTCATCAGGATGAGCCTGGTTCTGAGAGCAATAACAAAACCTACAGACTAAGCAGCTGCTTCTGCCAGGGCAAGGGGCCACTGCTGAGATACCAGCAGTGTAAGGAACTAGGCAGGAAGTAACAGGCCCCTTTTAACCTCCGCCTGCCTTCAGTTTCCCTTATGCTACTGGAAACCTAACAGGGAATCAGCTGGAAAAGGAGAAGTATAATATTCCGCATCCCATCCATAGCATCGCAAAGAAGAGTATAGAGGTATAGGTTTGTGGCTGAGAGAAATTAGGGTAGCGTGTAGAAAAACAAACAAACAAACAAACTGTGTGTCATGGAATCATGTCTTGTACATTTATAATTCATTCCAGGGTGATTTTTTTTCTAAAACACAGATCTGAGCAGGTCAGTCCTCTGCTTACTATCTTTCAGAGGCTTTCCATCTCCTTCGAAGAGCTTTCAGGCTACTTAGACATGACCCTTTATGACTTGCCTCCTGGCTTCTCCTCTACCCTTATCTCCTAGTATCCTCCTAGACTCTGAACTTAAAAAGAGTTTGCATGAGTTCTCCTAAGTCGTAAGTTTTCTTGAACATTTGTGTCTTAGCATAGTGCTTTCAAAAATCTGTTACTCCATTCCTCTTTCTCCACTTGTCTACTTCTTACCCATGTTCAGTCAAGTCTTTGAACTTCTTTAAGTCTCACTTTCCACATTTGCTAAATGGGAATGTTAACAGATTCCATTATATAATATTGTTAATAAATCAAATAATACACATAAACCATTAGTACCAACCAATACCTAGCTCACACCGAATAACTATTTGTTCTCAGTATTAGCATTGCCTTTCATAACTCTACCAAAATACACCTTTCTCTCACAAACCCTCTCTAATACTCATGTGTTCACTTTCTTTGTGATCCCATAGCACCCCTACCATAACAATAGGATCTATCACAGTATTAGAGTCCCTGGTTTATTCTCTTGTCTTTCCTAGTAAACTATAAAATTATTGAAGGTAAGGACAATACCTTTTATATCTTTAGCTTCTGGGCTTACACAGTGCACAGCAGATAGTGAGTTTCCAATGACTATCAGTTCAATGAAAAAAATGTTCTTTTATATAAATTTGATTTAATACTAGTTTTACTGATTATTTTGCATAAAGACAATGTTCACACACACATACAAGGTAGATTAATTGCTATTTAGACAACTGCCATAGCAGCTTATTTCACCACAAAAATTCTAGCCATTCTCCAGAATTACTAACTATAAATTATCTATTAAATTTGTCAAAGCAAAGTCCTCATATTTAAAATATTTAGGAGAAGGTGAAAATTATTCATATGAGCTGTGGAGCTGTGTCTTAGCCTAAGTTCCATCATCACATCCCTCAAAGCAGAACCAGAGACAGGGGCTTGTGTAAAGGGGGCTTGTGTAGGGAAGTGACCCTAAGGAACAGGAGTGGGAGATGGAAAAATTGATGCTGGGGAAGTGTGAAGGCCAACAGAGAATGGCAGACCTGAGCTGTTGTGGACAACTGGGGCTCATTCCCACTGGGGACCCCAGAGGAGTCATGTAAAATGTACCTCAGAATTCTTCACCTAAAGGTCAAAAGAGGATAGTACTTATCCACTAGTTTCCATCCCCCATTGGTCAAGGGCAGACTCAGGGACCACTAATGACCTCACACTGCCTGATTTTGAATACTTCAGAATGGCTAAGTGGTTTTCTACAGACATCTCAGTAAGAAGCAACAGGAAACTCCTAGGCTGGAAAGCAAGAGAGATTCTAGGTACAGCCAGTAGTGGTGTTCTCAGTGCACCTCAGTGTAGCTGGTTGCCACAGCAACTGCTAGATTTAAAAAAAAAAAGTCTGAGAGAACATCACTTGTGTCTTAATCAAGGTGGAATATATGTCTTCTAAAATTTGCTACATTCACAAACTGCTTAAAATATGCCATTTAAAGAACTTATAAATAACTGCTTTTCATGTAGAAATCTAGAAACATTTGATTATTTAATCTTCTTATTTCTAATTGGATGGTATCCTAACAATGTAAGGAGAAGTACAAAAGCATTTTGAGGAATTTTTGATAGATGGAAAGCCTTCATGTGGGAATCTGAAGTGTTATCCTAATTGATGTTCTGTTTTTAACTGAGAATTTAAATTTCTCAGACTGCTTTTAAAAACAAGCGACTCCTTGTGGCAGAAGTTCAGTTGAATGTTCTATAAGTGCCATTACCGAAGAAATGAAAAACTGAGGGGAGGGAAATAGATGGGGGTCAGGGCCGGGTATAAAAGTACTTTCAAATATATAATGTTCTGGCTCTTCAGTTGTGTGATGGGTTTAGAGGTATTAACTTTTGTTTCATAACATAATTATATACAGTTTGCGTTTGAATAAAATGTTATGTAGTAAATTTTAAAATAAAGATGCACATATTAGATTTGAAGAAAATATTCCAACCATAAGCCTTTACAAGAGGCACATCTTAAATATAAGTACACAGAAAAGGTTGAGAGATGGAGATATACACCAAGGAAACACTCATCAAAAGAAAGAAAGAAAAAAAAGGACAGTGATTCAAAAGCTTAGGTGTAATTTCAGCAGCCTCTTGATGCTGAGAAGACAAATATTGGACTTCAGAGCCTGCCAAGGAGGAGGGGCCTCAGGGTTTCCTCTGAGACCCAACAACCTTGAATCACCTAAATCTTTGGTTATGTCAAGGGGATCTGCCTGAACGATAACCGCCATGGAATAGAAACTAAAATTAATAGTGATCTCGAACCCTGAAGAGTGCCATTGGTATGACCCCACACCCCAGGCATGTGTAACACAAATATATAAGGTTAATTACTGCTGAAAACAAGCTCACAAACAAAAATGGTAAAGTGCCTGAAATCCATTTCCTTGGCTATTTCAAAGAGCTAAAGGAAGAAATGTAAGCAAGCAGGATATTATGAAAAATGAACAGGTCTTTTAATAAATAAACAATTAGAGAAATGAAAAATGTAGTTATCGAAAGAAAAATATCATTGACTGGGATAAATAGTAGTCTAGAAAGACAAGGAGAGAGGTCCTGTGAACAAGTTTCCCTGAACTAAGTGCATACAGAGGGGTAATGGCAGGGATCTGAGAAGGGACTGAGCAGACTTTGCCCTGAAGTCTCCACGGCACCCAGTGTGTGGAGACGGAGGGGCACTGCTTTCTTCCTTGTGCTAGCCTGGACGAAGGTGGGTTTAGTTGAAAGGCATCCTCTCTTCAGGCCTGGCTACCCTTTTCCCGTTCCTTTGGCAAGGGAGAATGGGTTTCATTTGGTGTTTTTTTGTCTGTACCTGTTGTTGGTGTTTCTGGGTTGTGGGCTTTGCTAGTTCCCAGGCTGTGATGCATAGGAGGCACCAAAAAATCCCAGGGAACTTGTCACTTGATCATTCCTCAAGTCCCAGGGCTAGTCTACCTTTCAGAACTTTTATGAGCAAACCTCAGAGTTGCCTTACGTATTGTGTCCAGGAGTTTTAGCTGTAATCAGAAGGAGCAATAAGGTGGCATGCGTTGACTCATTCTTCTCTGGAACTTCAAGCTCTAGAAGCAATTCTTAAAAGCTGACATGATGAGTCAAAGTACATGTTATTTCAATCAGTACTATAGGAGATGGATTACCCCACCACATACTAACTAGCATTAACACATTAATTTTTTTTTTGTTTATGAAGATTTATTGTTTGCAAGAGAACAAAACAATTGAATGAAAAGTGAAGAAAGTTGTTTAAATGTTTTATCTTTAAGATCTCAAATAGCAATTAAGATTTATCAATGTTAATTTAGTTTATATTTTTTTCTGCCAGATGTTTAAAAAAAATCTAAATCATGTCAAGTTTTTGTTCAATATTATGAGTTTAAGAATCTATCCACTACCTTACTTATTTAGTTTTGAATTTCCAACTTTTAAAAATGTATACAATTACTACTAATTTTTTTATATAATTGTGACTAGATTTATCCTCTTTGCTTTCATTTAATGATTTAACTAATAAAAGATTTTTTTTTGCTATTGCATTTTTTAATTTTTAGTTTTCTTATTGAAGTATAGTTGATTTACAATGTTTCAGGCATACAACAAAGTGATTCATTTATACATGTATATTTATAAATATGTAGTCCTTTTCAGATTCTTTACCATTATAGGTTATTACAATATATTGAATGTTGTTCCCTGTGCTATACAGTAGGTCCCTGTTGTTTATCTACTTTATACATAGTAGTGTGTATATGTTAATCCCAAATTGCAAATTTATCCCTCTCCTCCCCTCCCCTTTGGTAACCATAAGTTTTCCTGTCTGTGAGTCTATGAGAAAAAATTTTAAACTTTACTTCAAGAATTATTCTTTACTTTTCTCTATAGAAAGAATGCATATGACATGAACTGGCTCAAGTCCACCAGACAAGAAAACATAACTGGCATGCTTAATTAAACAACAATTATAGTTGCCCTTGAGGGAAAAAAAAAGTTATTCAAATGTATTAGGGAGAATTCAAAGGAAACATGTAACAAAGTAAAAAGCTATTTAAAAGCTACTGGTAGATGTACTACTCTGGGAAACCTAGATGATAAACCTAGATGATAAACTTCTATATCTTCCAGTAATTTTAATCTTTATTATTTTATAAGATATTTTCCCCAAGCTTATCCAACCTAAGTTATAGTATAACTAGTCCCACATCCAAGGTCATTCTTAAACTTCTGAGTTTATCTATCCAATATGCACATGCTAGAGGGAGAGCAGAGGGAAACATTAACACTAAGCAATGTGCCTAACACTGATCTGTTTTTTGTGGAGAAACATCCCCATGCCATTTAAAAATTTCCATTAAATGAAGAATCATGAGTTTTCGAACTGTTAACAGAACATATCTACATCATCTTCTTATAATAATGCCTAAGATGCTGGCTCTCATCTTCTTATTCCCTGTTTACCATTTTGCTTTCAGATTATTGCTGCCAATGGTTCTATTACATGGAGAGGCTGCCTTTCCCTCCTGGCAAGAAAAACTCATTGAAGAAATTTCACTCAAGAGACAGTATACTCTTGCCTCTTGCCTTCTGAAATGGCCCACACTCTGTCTGTGGAGTGTGTTTCTATCTAAATAATCTGATTCTTACCTATTACTTCACCTCCAAACTCTTTGGCGATGAAGAAAGAACCTTAAATTCACCAGGAAGAGCTATGCAGTTTTGTAAATAAGGATTTAAGTTGATTTTTCTATTTTCAGTACTAAGTCTCCTCATTTCTTTGTCTGGTACCTGTTGTCTCCAAGACGTTAAGGAGGATGATGAAGGAAATCAATTTTTACTTCCCTTTGTGGGTGCTTTATAATGTAGCTGACAATGTACTCTCTTCACGTGAGACCTTCAAGATGGCAGAGGAGTAAGACATGGAGATCACCTTCCTCCCCACAAATATATCAAAAATACATCTACATGTGGAACAACTCCTACAGAACACCTACTGAACGCTGGCAGAAGACCTCAGACTTCCCAAAAGGCAAGAAAATCCCCACGTACCTGGGTAGGGCAAAAGAAAAAAGAAAAAATAGAGACAAAAGAATAGGGATGGGACTCGCACCTCCGGGATGGAGTTGTGAAGGAGGAAAAGTTTCCACACACTAGGGAGCCCCTTCACTGGCCGGGGCAGGGTGTGGCAGGGGGGAAGCTTCAGAGCCATGGAGGAGAGCACAGCAACAGGGGTGCAGAGGGCAAAGCTGAGAGATTCCCGCACAGAGGATCGGTGCCCACCAGCACTCACCAGCCTGAGAGGCTTGTCTGCTCACCCGCCGAGGCAGGTGGGGGCTGGGAGCTGAGGTTCGGGCTTCGGAGGTCAGATTCCAGGGAGAGGACTGGGGTTGGCTGCGTGAGGACAGCCTGAAGGGGGCTAGTGCACCACAGCTAGCCGGGAGGGAGTCCGGGAAGAAGTCTGGAGCTGCCAAAGAGGCAAGAGACCACTGTTCCAGGGTGCGAGAGGAGAGGGGATTCCATCCCAGTGTGCCCACAGAGGGCAGAGCACCGCCTAAGCGAGCTCCAGAGACAGGCACGAGCCACAGCTATCAGTTCGGACCCCAGAGATGGTCATGAACCGCTAACGCTGTGGCCACTGCCACCAAGAATCCTGTGTGCAAGCGCAGGTCACTATCCACACCCACCCCACCCACCCCAGGAGCCTGTGCAGCCCGCCACTGCCAGGGTCCCGTGATCCAGGGACAACTTCCCCAGGAGAAGACACGGCACGCCTCAGGCTGTTGCAACATCAAGCCAGCCTCTGCTGCCTCAGGCTCGCTCTGCATTCCAACTATGACTACTGTACCCCTCCCTCCCCCTGGCCTGAGTGAGCAAGACAGCCCTAAACAGCTGCTGCTTTAACCCCCTCCTGTCTGGGTGGGGAAGAGACTCCTGAGGGTGGCCTACACAAAGAGGCAGGGCCAAAGCCAAACTGATCCCCAGGAGCTGTGCGAAGAAAGAAGACAAAGGGAAATTTCTCCCCGCAGCCTCAAGAGCAACAGATTAAATCCCCACAATCAACTTGATAAACCCTGCATCTGAAGAATACCTGAAGAGACAATGAATGTTCCCAAAATTGAGGCAGTGGACTTTGGGAGCAACTGTAGACTTGGGGTTTGCTTTCTGCATCTAATTTGTTTCTGGTTTTATGTTTATCTTAGTTTAGTATTTCGAGCTTATTATCGTTGGTGGATTTGTTTATTGTTTTGGCTGCTCTCTTCCTTATTTTTTTTTAATATATTTGCTCTCTTCCTTTTATATATATATATATATATATATATATATATATATATATATATATATATATATATATATAATTTTTCCTTTTTCTCTTTTTGTGACTGTGTATGTGTATGCTTCTTTGTGTGATTTTGTCTGTACAGGTTTGCTTTTACCATTTGTCCTAGGGTTCTGTCTGTCCAGTTTTTTTGCTTTTTTAAAAATCTTTATCTTTATCTTTCTGCCTTTTCTTCTGAGCCGTGTGGCTGGCAGGGTCTTGGTGCTATGGCTGGGTGTCGAGTATGAACCTCTGGGATGGGAGGGCCGAGTCCAGGACACTGGACCACCAGAAACCTCCTGGCCCCACGTAATATCAATCGGCTAGAGCTCACCTAGAGATCTCTGTCTCAATACTAAGACACAGCTCCACCCAACGGCCAGCAAGCTCCAGTGCTGGAAGCCCCAGGCCAAACAACTACCAACACAGGAACATAACCCCACCCATTAGCAGAGAGGCTGCCTAAAGTCATACTAAGTTCACAGACACCCCAAAACACACCACCAGACACGGCCCTGCCCACCAGAAGGACAAGATCCAGCCCCACCCACCAGAACACAGGCACCAGTACCCTCCACCATGGAAGCCTACACAAGCCACTGAACCAAATCACCCATAGGGGGCACACACCAAAAATAACAGGAACTACGAACCTGCATCCTCTGAAAAGAAGACCCCAAACATTGTAGTTAAACAAAATGAGAAAACAGAGAAATATGCAGCAGATGAAGGAGCAAGGTAAAAACCCACCAGAACAAACAAATGAAGAGGAAATAGGCAGTCTACCTAAAAAAGAATTCAGAATAATGATAGTAAAGATGATCCAAAATCTCAGAAATTAAATGGAGAAAATACAAGAAACGGTTAACAAGGACCTAGAAGAACTAAAGAGCAAACAAACAATGATGCACAACACAATAAATGAAATTAAAAATACCCTAGAAGGAATCAATGGCAGAATAACTGACGCAGAAGAGATAAGCGACCTGGAAGATAAAATAGTGGAAAAAACTGCCGCAGAGCAGAATAAAGAAAAAAGAATGAAAAGAACTGAGGACAGCCTCAGAGACCTCTGGGACAACATTAAACACACTAACATTCTAATTATGCGGGTCCCAGAAGAAGAAGAGAAAAAGAAAGGGACTGAGAAAATATTTGAAGAGATTATAGTTGAAAACTTCCCTAACATGGGAAAGGAAATAGTCAATCAAGTCCAGGAAGTGCAGAGTCCCATATAGGATAAATCCAAGGAGAAACAAGCTAAGACACATATTAATCAAACCATCAAAAATTAAATTCAAAGAAAAAATATTAAAAACGGCAAGGGAAAAGCAACAAATAACATACAAGGGAAACCCCATAAAGTTAACAGCTGATGTTTCAGCAGAAAGTCTGCAAGCCAGAAGGGAGTGGCAGGACACATTTAAGTAACGAAAGGGAAAAACCTACAACCAAGACTACTCTACCCAGAAAGGATCTCATTCAGATTCGATGGAGAAATTAAAACCTTTACAGACAAGCAAAAGTTAAGAGAATTCAGCACCACTAAACCAGCTTTACAACAAATGCTAAAGGAACTTCTCTAGGCAGGAAACACAAGAGAAGGAAAAGACCTGCAGTAACAAACCCAAAACAACTAAGAAAATGGTAATAGGAACATACATACCGATAATTACCATAAATGTAAATGGATTAAATGCTCCAACCAAAAGACATAGACTGGCTGAATGGATACAAAAACAAGACCCATATATATGCTGTCTACAAGAGACCCGCTTCAGACCTAGGGACACATACAGACTGAAAGTGAGGGGGGGTGGAAAAAGATATTCTATGCAAATGGAAATCAAAAAAAGCTGCAGTAGCAATTCTCATAACAGACAAAATAGACTTTAAAATAAAGACTATTACAAGAGACAAAGAAGGACACTACATAATGATCAAGGGATCAATCCAAGAAGAAGATATAACAATGGTAAATATTTATGCACCCAACATAGGAGCACTTCAATACATAAGGCAAATGCTAACAGCCATAAAAGGGGAAATCAACAGTAACACAATCATAGTGGGGGACTTTAACACCCCACTTTCACCAATGGACAGATCATCCAAAATGAAAATAAATAAGGAAACACAAGCTTTAAATGATACATTGAACAAGATGGACTTAATTCATATTTATAGGACATTCCATCCAAAAACAACAGAATACACTTTCTTCTCAAGTGCTCATGGAACATTCTCCAGGATAGATCATATCTTGGGTCACAAATCAAGCCTTGGTAAATTTAAGAAAATTGAAATCATACCAAGTATCTTTTGTGACCACAATGCTATGAGACTAGATATCAATTACAGGAAAAAATCTGTAAAAAATACAAACACATGGAGGCTAAACAATGCACTACTAAATAACAAAGAGATCACTGAAGAAATCAAAGAGGAAATCAAAAAATACATAGAAACAAATGACAATGAAAACACGACGACCCCAAACCTATGGGATGCAGCGAAAGCAGTTCTAAGAGGGAAGTTTATAGCAATACAATCCCACCTCAAGAAATAAGAAAAATCTCAAATAAAAAACCTAAACTTACACCTAAAGCAATTAGAGAGAGAGGAAAAAAAAAAAAAAAAACCCCAAAGTTAGCAGAAGGAAAGACATCACAAAGATCAGATCAGAAATAAATGTAAAAGAAATGAAGAAAACAATAGCAAAGATCAATAAAACTAAAATCTGGGTCTTTGAGAAGATAAACAAAATTGATAAACCATTAGCCAGACTCATCAAGAAAAAAAAGGGAGAAGACTCAAATCTACAGAATTAGAAATGAAAAAGGAGAAGTAACTGACACTGTAGAAATACAAAGGATCATGAAAGATTACTACAAGCAACTATATGCCAATAAAATGGACAATCTGGAAGAAATGGACAAAATCTTAGAAAAGAACAACCTTCCGAGACTGAACCAGGAAGAAACAGAAAATATAAACAGACCAATCACAAGCACTGAAATTGAAACTGTGATTAAAATTCTTCCAACAAACAAAAGTCCAGGACCAGATGGCTTCAAAGGTGAATTCTATCAAACATTTAAAGAAGAGCTAACAACTATCCTTCTCAAACTCTTCCAAAATATAGCAGAGGGAGGAACACTCCCAAACTCATTCTACGAGGCCACCATCACCCTGATACCAAAATCAGACAAAGATGTCACAAGAAAAGACAACTACAGACCAATATCACTGATGAACACAGATGCAAAAATCCTCAACAAAATACTAGCAAACAGAATCCAGCAGCACATTAAAACGATCATACACCATGATCAAGTGGGATTTATCGCAGGAATGCAAGGATTCTTCAATATATGCAAATCAATCAATGTGATACACCATATTAGCAAATTGAAGGGTAAAAATCATATAATAATCTCAATAGATGCAGAAAAAGCTTTCGACAAAATTCAATACCCATTTATGATAAAAACTCTCCAGAAAGCGGGCATAGAGGGAACCTACATCAACATAATAAAGGCCATATATGGCAAACCCAGAGCCAACATCGTTCTCAGTGGTGAAAAACAGAAACCATTTCCTCTAAGATCAGGAACAAGACAAGGTTGCCCACTCTCACTGCTATTATTCAACACAGTTTTGGAAGTTTTAGCCACAGCAATCAGAGAACAAAAAGAAATGAAAGGAATCCAAATCAGAAAAGAAGAAGTAAAACTGTCACTGTTTGCAGATGACATGATACTATACATAGAGAATCCTAAAGATGCTACTAGAAAACTACTAGAAAACTACTAGAGCTAATCAATGAATTTGGTAGCGTAGCAGGATACAAAATTAATGCCCAGAAATCTCTTGCATTCCTATACACTAATGATGAAAAATCTGAAACAGAAATTAAGGAAACACTCCCATTTACCATTGCAACAAAAAGAATAAAATACCTAGGAATAAACCTACCTAAGGAAACAAAAGACCTGTATGCAGAAAACTATAAGAGATTGATGAAAGAAATTAAAGATGATACAAACAGATGGAGAGATATACCATGTTTTCAGATCGGAAAAATCAACACTGTGAAAATGCCTATACTACCCAAAGCAATCTACAGATTCAGTGCAATCCCTATCAAGCTACCAATGGCAGTTTTCACAGAACTAGAACAAAACATTTTACAATTTGTATGGTAACAGAAAAGAACCTGAATAGGCAAAGCCATCTTGAGAAAGAAAAACGGAGCTGGAGGAATCAGGCTCCCTGTCTTCAGACTATACTACAAAGCTACAGTAATCAAGACAGTATGGTACTGGCATAAAAAGAGAAATATAGATCAATGGAACAGGATAGACAGCCCAGAGATAAACCCACACACATATGGTCACGTTATCTTTGAAAAAGGAGGCAAGAATATACAATGCAGCAAAGACAGCCTCTTCAATAAGTGGTGCTGGGAAAACTGGACAGCTACATGTAAAAGAATGAAATTAGAACACTTCCTAACACCATACACAAAAATAAACTGAAAATGGATTAAAGACCTAAATGTAAGGCCAGACACTATAAAAGTCTTACTGGAAAATACAGGCAGAACACTCTATGACATAAATCACAGCAAGATCTTTTTTGACCCACCTCCTAGAGAAATGGAAATAAAAACAAAAATAAACAAATTGGACCTAATGAAACTTAAAAGCTTTTGCACAGCAAAGGAAACCATAAACAAGACGAAAAGACAACACTCAGAATGGGAGAAAATATTTGCAAACCAATCAGCGGACAAAGGATTAATCTCCAAAATACACAAGCAGCTCATGCTGCTCAATATCAAAAAAACAAACAACCTAATCCAAAAATAGGCAGAAAACCTAAATAGGCTTTTCTCCAAAAATATACAGGTTGCCAACAAACACATGAAAGGATGCTCAACATCACTAATCATTAGAGAAATGTAAATCAAAACCACAGTGAGGTATCACCTCACATCACTCAGAATGGCCATCATCAAAAAATCTACAGACAATAAATGCTGGAGAGGGTGTGGAGAAAAGGGAACCCTCTTGCACTGTTGGTGGGAATGTAAATTGATACAGCCACTATGGAGAACAGTTGGAGATACCTTAAAAAACTAAAATTGAACTACCATATGACCCAGCAATCCCACTACTGGGCATATACCCTGAGAAAACCATAATTCAAAAAGAGACATGTACCACAATGTTCATTGCGGCACTATTTACAATAGCCAGGATGTGGAAGCAAGCTGAGTGTCCATCGACAGATGAATGGATAAAGAAGATGTGGCACATATATACAATGGAATATTACTCAGCCATAAAAGGAAACAAAATTAAGTTATTTGTAGTGAGGTGGATGGACCTAGAGTCTGTCATACAGAGTGAAGTAAGTCAGAAAGAGAATAAGAAATACTGTATGCGAACACATATATATGGAATCTAAAAAAAAAAAAAATACGGTTCTGAAGAACCTAGGGGCAGGACAGGAATAAAGACGCAGACGTAGAGAATGGACTTGAGGATACGGGGAGGGGGAAGGGTAAGCTGGGACGAAGTGAAAGAGTAGCATTGACATATATACACTGCCAAATGTAAAATAGATAGCTAGTGTGAAACAGCTGCATAGCACAGGTAGATCAGCTTGGTGCTTTGTGCTTTTGACCACCTATAGGGGTGGGATAGGGAGGGTGGGAAGGAGATTCAAGAGGGAGGGGATATGGGGATATATGTATACATATAACTGATTCACTTTGTTATACAGCAGAACCTAACACAACATTGTAAAACAATTATACTCCAATAAAGATGTTAAAAAAAAAAGAAAGAAAAAAAAAGAGACAGTATAAGTATTTGCCCATATAATCAAACAGTTTGTTCTGGATTTCTATCCAGTGTGTGAGGCCCTTTGGGATGTTTCCTGCCCTCCTCACCCACCAGGAAAACTGTTCCTGGAAAAGGCTCTCTTCTGCCAATAAGTAGCAGTATTAAAATATAATATAAAAATCACTGACACTAAACTGAAACTTTTAATCTGCCTTCAATTCTTAGTGAAAACTAGCTTAAATGCACAGCAAACTCCTATAATTCTTTACAAAATAGGACAGTTCAAATAAGAGAAGCTCTGTCAAATAATCAGAGAAAGATTTTCTGCCATTTATTTACTTTTCCTTTTTTAAAACCAACTATATAGGGACTTACCTAAACTATCTAATTTAAACTTCAAAACTAGATCCCAGATGTAAGCAGCTTTTATTCCCATTTTAGAGGAGAGTAAACTAAACTAGAGGGGGTTTAAATAACTTTTCCATGATCATATCTAGTAAATAGCAGAGACAAAATATAAGCCCAGGCCTCCTAACTCTTAGTCTAGTGTTATTTCAACTCTAATTCAGCTTATTTGACCAAAGGAATAATAATCTTAAAACTAGAAGATCTGGGGCTTCCCAGGTGGCGCAGTGGTTGAGAATCTGCCTGCCAATGCAGGGCACACAGGTTCGAGCCCTGGTCTGGGAAGATCCCACGTGCCACGGAGCAACTGGGCCCGTGAGCCACAACTACTGAGCCTGCGCGTCTGGAGCCTGTGTTCCGCAACAAGAGAGGCCGCGATAGTGAGAGGCCCGCGCACGGCGATGAAGAGTGGCCCCCGCTTGCCGCAACTAGAGAAAGCCCTCGCACAGAAACGAAGACCCAATACAGCCATAAATAAATAAATTAAAAAAAAAAAAACTAGAAGATCTGTAATAGCCAACTTTTACAAGCTACGGATGTAACATTTCTGAATTTTAATATCCTCACCTATTTAAAAAGATAGTAATGCTTACTTTATAGATATTTAAGGAATAATGTTATGGGGAAGGGGAGGGGGAGGGAGGAGAAGGAGGAGGAGTAGATGGAGAAGAAGAAGGAGGAGGAGGGAGAGCAGGAGGAGGAAGAAGAAGAGGAAGGGGAGGGGGAGGAGGAGAAATGTTTTTTTTTTAAAGATGTGGATGTGTACAAAGGAACAAGGGGAAAAAATTAAAGATTCAGGTATGTTCACTTCTCTGAATATAGTTATTCCCAGCATTCTTCCAGGGCTTTGGCTTCTTGTGGTTTTCCTGTCTCCTTATAATCAGTTTCCCTTTTTTGATTAAGTAAACTTCAACTGGATTTCTATCACCTGTAATCAGTATAATCTTAAAAAACAAAAGTATCATTGTAGAATGTGTTAGGCTGAGTAATGGCTCCCAACAATATTCAAGTCCTAATCCATGGAATCTGTGAATGTTACCTTATAAAGGATGTGATTAATTAAGGATTTTGAAATAGGGAGATACTCCTGGATTAACTAGCAGGGCCTAAATTTCTAAGAGGAAGGCAGAAGGAGTTTTGACTATAGAAGAAGGCAATGTTACAACTGAAGCAAGATGCTGCTGCATCTTGAAGCAGAGGAAGATGGAGGAAGGGGCTATGAGCCAAGAAATGCAAGTAATGAAGTTTTAGAAGCTGGAAAAGGCAAGGAAATGGATTCTTCCCTAAACCCAGTGTATTGGTCAGTCTTCTCCGGTGAAAAAGCACCAACACGATGCATAGATATAGATAGTGGTAGACATGGAGATAATAGAGATAAAAATATAGATAGATATGCATATAGATACATAAATATATATGATTTATTATAAGGAAAGAGCTCATGCAATTACAGAAACTGACAAGTCCCAAGACTGGCAAGGTGAGTTGACAAGCTGGGGACTCAGGAGAGCTGATGGTCTAGTTCCAGTCTGAGTCTGAAGGCCTGAAAACCAGGAGAGCCAATGCTGGAGTTTCAGTCCAAAGGCCAGCAGGCTTAAGATCCAGGAAGAGCTGATGTTCAGTTCAAATGAAAAGGCAGGAGAAAAGCTGATGTCCCAATCCAAAGGCCATCAGGCAGGAAGATAATTATCTCTCACTCAGGAAAGGGTCAACCTCTTTGCTCTATTTAGGCCGTCGACTGTATGGATGAGGCCCACCCACATTATGGTGGTCAATCTGTTTTACTCAGTCTACTGATTTAAACGTTAATCTAATCCAAAACACTCTCACAGAAACACCCAGAATAATGTTTGACCAAATATCTGGGCACTCCATGGTGTGAACACAATGAAAGGGATTTTGCACTTCTCACCTCCAGTACAGTCAGAGAATAAATGTGTACTGATTTAAGCCCCTAAGATCAAAGTAATTTTTTACAATAGCCATAGAAAACTAATTTCATAGAGCATAAAGAGAAATTAAGAAATGGTACCAGAAGGGACACATAAGGTGGAAAGTCCTCATGAAGATACTGAAATTAGAATAAATTAGAAACAATTACCTGAGGACCTTCATTTACCTTGTATGTGGCTAAGAACTCAACTAATAACTCCAGCAATCCCACCCTAATTAAAGGGTGTTATGAAAATGTGGTTATAACTTCCTCGGCACTTTCTACCCCACTTCCCAATTAGCCATGAGCACTAGACAAAGTTCTTAGTGGTAAAAGTTTTCATGAATGAAATCATGCTACAAGAACAGGTAGTGTTGAAGAAACAAACAGATAACTTACGGACAAATTAACTGCATAACACTGAATACTAGGAATTTGGAGTCTGATTATTGTTGACTTAGAGCACTGATTGGTGACATTCCCACTGACACTGACCCAACAAAAATAGAATGTTGCTTTGATTGCCAATTTGGGTTTTCAAACTTAAACTTCAAGCACGCATAGTTCAGGCAATGTGCTCTATTCAGCCTACATGTCTTGGTAGTCACACTGGCTCGAATTACCCATGCTTTCTACTTGTAGATAAGATAGAGGGAGGTTCGAGGATATTTGAAACAATGCAAGGAGCTCAGTGACTGTGTTGCGAGGACACCCAAGATGACCTCTGTAAGCTGTATTTAATTCCAGGAATGTGCAAAATGAAAGGATGTAAAGAGAAGGAAGGGAAACAAGGTGGTAGAAAGCCCTGAAGATAAGGATACATTTGAACTCTCGGTGTATACATCAACTCTCTCAATGCCCATATTTCGGCACAGAGCCTCTGCCATGGATGCAGTTTTCTTACAGGAAATACCCTGAAAGTGTTCAAGGAGGGCAAAGTTAACAGATGGAATTTTTTAGTGTCTAGAGCAGGGTTCAGCTAAGGTTGATTAAGCTGTTTCTTTTTTTTTACTTAATGCTTGATATGTCAGCCAAAGGCTGTATTCAATTCCTCGGTGACTTGCTCTGCTAGCTCAGGCATTAGGTTAGTTTCCTCAGACAGAACAAACCTCTCTTTCACCCACATGTTTGCTCAAGGGTTGACTGCATTGGTTTTTACATGAGTGAAAGGTTTGTTGCACTCTATTTATATTTTGTGGCAAGTTGCCTTTTCAAAATGTGTTTTGTTTAATACTGGATCTCAGGACATGGCTGAAGCACATTTTTTGTGCCCAACTGACCAGAAA
The DNA here is from genome assembly GCF_028564815.1 of Eubalaena glacialis. Lineage (NCBI taxonomy): Eukaryota > Metazoa > Chordata > Mammalia > Artiodactyla > Balaenidae > Eubalaena > Eubalaena glacialis. The sequence continues at coordinate 97,085,107 of NC_083722.1, read as the reverse complement.
TAAGAATTTATTTAAGAGGGAGACGCAAGAGGGAGGAGATATGGGGATATATGTATATGTATAGCTGATTCACTTTGTTATAAAGCAGAAACTAACACACCATTGTAAAGCAATTATACTCCAATAAAGATGTTAAAAAAGAAAAAAAAGAATTTATTTAAGTACTCAAATGTCCATGCTATTTTAAGAGGAACATTATATCTGGCTTACTGAGGTGTTTTGTAGAAAATCTGGACTCTCTATTGTTGTTTTTTTCACATATCTTAAGGGCAGGATGGATCATTTTTACAACTGAGTGAAAAATACGTCATGAAATTTCTTGTATTTATTTAGCATACATTGTGCCTTCTAAGGGATATCATTAATTGAATACTTAGAGGTTCTGGAATTAAATCAAGTGTCATTATACTTTTTCAGGACTTTCTTAGGACTAGCATTTGAATTTTGTGAAATAAGGTATTGTATATCTTAACTGAACCTAACTAAAATCCAGTCTAAGACTCTTTTTTTTTTTCCCCCTGAAGAGGAGCATTTTTTTTTAAACATGAAAGAATTATTCTAAGATAAAGGAAGAAAAAAAGTTGACGCAGATGATAACTGCTAGAGTGTGTGAATTTACACATGGATGACCACCAAGTATACACACTGGAGTCATCTAGACAGTTCTGATGCTCACTGGGTGTTGACCTGTGGGAATGAATGGCAGCAGTCCACCAACCATGATGCTTTCACATGAGCAGCCTCAACTGGCACTTTGGGGAACTCCCACTTGTCCTGGCACTTAGATGCTAACCAAGACTCTTAATTTTGAGAGACTTGGCAAAAGGATGTAGAAGAATCAATTAGTAATCAATTAGTAATGCTATGATAGAATCATAAAATGAAATGACTTCTATGGAAGGAACAGTACTTTGGGATTGAGAACATGTGGCAAACTTAAGTCTCTGCTCTCCTCTAGGGCCATGGAAATGTTGGTAGAAGTAGTGAGTAAACTGCAGCAGCCACAAAGCAATCACTGTAATTGAAGATTTTATTGACAAGAGGAAAGCTTATACTTTACATGATGATTGGTTTTCTAATTAGGAAGGAAACCATACTGAAAGACACTGGCTCACAAAATTAAAGGACAATCTTAAGAGTCCAGAGCATATTAGAAAACAATTTGAGTTATTTTTAAAATGTATTTGAAACATGCACTGAGAGCTTGAACATGGATGAAAATAAGAATTAATTTATCATCCAAAGACAGTTTGTGAAGAGCTTGAGACTGTTGCCTAAATTGATGGTGGTAACTTAGAAAAAAACGCCTTTTTAAAAAGTTTGCTCCAATTTTGGGGTAATACAGTGAAAATGATTCACATACATGTAAAAATAAATTGAAAGTATTGTAAACATATTTATCAAATTTTAATTATGAGTATAAATTTTTAAATGCATCTACCTAAAAACTTTTAAATGAAAGTTTGAAAATAATCAAAAAAAGTGCCTGGTTCACCTAAACCCGGATACTAATAAAGCAGTTTGATTGGCATACAAATGTGAAAGAAGAAGAATTCGAATGATAATCAAACATCTTTCATCCATGAACATTATCACCAGCAAAGTATATAACCATAATCAATAATGGTTGTAGAAAGAGTGGACTGTAAATCAGAGTGTAAAAGTGCTTCGAATTTCAGTCAGTCAATGCTTCCAAAAGTAATACAGGCAGCATTTTCATTAACCTAAATGATCTGCAGAAAAACAGTTTTAATTTCCATTTAATATTCTTTACCATGTCTATGACCTTCAAACATGTAAACAGTAAAAGATGAAACATAAAATATGTTATGAGAGAAAATTGTATCCTATTACTCGTTGACATAATTTCAATTGTTAAAAGATCTATAATACATCCAACTATTTTTTTAAAAAAAACTTTCATCAGCCTAATTGGCATAACCTCATGTCCAGTGACATCTTCTCTGTATCCTCCCTTCCCCAACCCTGCCTTTATAACACACACTCTGATATCCATTTGGGAAATACAGATTTTATTTCCAAAAGGGAAAGAAACAGTTTGCTTCTTGTGAAATAGAAAATCGACAGGAAAACATGGACACATAGGTAACAAGTATTATTCAACATAAATCTGTTCCTCTTCTATTCTGTCATTACAGCTAATCATCTTTTTGAGTAATTTTTTTTAGTGTCCAAACATATTTATTACTTTGTTAGGAGTGTTAATGACACTGTGTGGTTTTTTTAAGAAAATGTCCATACATTTTTAGAAATGCAAAGTTTGTCATAATATCATTGAGAAGAAGTGGATCTGTGAATTCAGTGACGGGAAATGCCAACACTGGTTGAAAGAACACACCAAAAGACTTTCAGTTAATCAAATGTGTATGTGGAATCTACTTTGGGCTAGAACTGTACAATGCAAAGACTGACCCTCACTGTAAACTATGGACTTTAGTTAATAATAATTTATTAATATTGGTTGATTAATTGTGAAAAAATATACCACTCATGCAAGATGTTAATAATAAGGAAAACTGTGGATGGGGGGAAGGCAAAGGGAGTGTCTGTCCTATCTGCTCAATTTTTCTATAAAGCTAAAACTTTTCTAAAAAATAAAGACTGTGTAACAAATTGACATTAGTATTATAGTCATGTCACTTTCACTTTTGCTCTTAAAAATATATTTTTTCAGTTCATTTTTGTTATTCTTAAGTCACCTGTCTTTTTCATCACATCCATTAAAATCTGATGGGGGATTTTTTTTTTTTTTTTTTTTTTTTTGGTTTTTGGTGTTCTGTAGTTTCACTCTTATTTGTCTAGGATGGATTTGTTTTTATTTGTCCTGTTTAATATTTTGGAACTTTGGGAATTTAAGAATTAATGTCTCTCACCTCATCTTGATATTCTTGACAATTTCTTCTTGAATACTCCTTGGTCTCCACTGTCTCCTTCTGGAACTCCAATGGACCTATCTTTAAACTTGTTATTCTGTCCACTAGGTCTCAATCTTCTTTCATATTTTATCTTTTTGTCTTTAACATCTATCCTGGGTAATTCAGATCTATCTTCTGGTTTATAAATTCTTTCTTCATCAGTGTCTAATCTGATGTTTAACATATCCACTGAGCTTGTGTTTTAATTGTTATACTTTTCAAATTTTTCTTTTTTTTTCAAACACCGCTGGTCAATTTTCATAATGAAACATTTGCTTCTTACATATCATCTTTCACATCTTTAAAATGGTTAAACCCACTTATTTTATGTTTTGTATTGAACATTCTACTACCTATACATTCTATGGGATTGATCCACTGTTTCTGCTGACTTTCAAAGTGGTTTGTTTCCTTGTTATTTATTTGCCTATTTATTTGTAAATTCATACTTGTAACTCTAGCTATGAAAACTGTTTGAAGATTTTTTTTTGGTTACTAGTGCTTTTTTTTTTTTAGAAAAAAAATTCTGTTTGCTTCTGCCAAGTGTTCATGATTTTCAATCCATAACTGCTTGAAACTAAATTTTTGTTTGAGCTTACACAAGTAATATCTATTTCCTGAAATTTATATGCTTCCTGACTTTTCTTTAGGAATTATCAGAAAAGCTATTGCCAAGATAGACACACGTCTGCATAATCTGCTGTGGAGGGACAAAATTTTTTCTAGTTTACTCTCTGAGCACATCACTCTCTTGAGGACCTAGTTTTCCTTTGGGTCTGTGATGCAGCCTTTCTTTTTCTGAGGCACAAGGCTTTGTCTCCTGATGAGAAATGAATAAATTTGAATGTGATTCATTAAAATCCTGGTTTGAGGTCACCCAGAAACAGGTCATTTCTGGCCTCTGAGTAGTCTGCCCTATTTTATAATCAGATTATGTATGAAAAAGATATCCTTTTACAAAACCTGATCAAGTGCTTTTTGGTGCTGTACCCAAAACAGCCTGTAAGATTATCTACCATAAAATATAAGTTTATATAAGAATAGTCTATCATATTGGTATAAATGAAACAAATTCCCCACTTTTTCATGGTCAATAAATACTGTCATTTGACAGTGAAACAAGGATTGGGATTTTTTCTTTTAGCCTATAGGGTCAATAAAAGGAAGTTATAAGAAAGAACACTAAAAATTGTCTATAATATAATGCCATTTATAAAACCACCAATACATGCACATACAGATATACACAAAAATACACTTAACTACACACACACACACACACATGCAATTAAATTGGAATGATATATACTAAGTCATTGGCATGATTTCCCTGGTAGAGCATGGCAGATAAAGGGATAGAGGAAGAATAAGGGAATCAGAGAATGAACTGAAAAGGAAAGTGAGAGAGAGAAACAACACCCTAAAATATAATATTTATGTCTTTATATAAAATATTGTGTGTATATTCAAAGCAAAAGATATATTTTGCTCATTCCCTGGATACTAAAGTTACAGATGACATATATGTAATATACTCATTTTCTAATTCATTTAGTAATGGTTCAAATAGTGATGCCATTGATGGTGGGAATAAAAATTTCAAATACAGCACAACTACTTGATAAGGCTGTTTAAGAGGGAATTCTGAAGTAGAGGGGAGAACTGGCGAGGATGAGATGCCTTTGGAGACTGAGATTCCTTCAGTGTATTACAATTCTGACCATCAGTATTTCTAAAGTAGATTATCAAGTCACTTCAATAACACCATGAAAAAATTGGTTTTGTTGTATTCCTTGACTCTTGAAGCAGTCTTAAAATTTATCATGCCACCTGTGTTTTTCTACCACCACAAAGGATGCATCGCACATCACAAAGGGGATCCCATAGTGTCATGTTAATTTAATCCCAATGACTGAACATCTGAAAACCACTTTGTTCTTTAAAAGGCTGTTTTGGAATAAACCTACCTAAGGAGACAAAAGACCTGTATGCAGAAAATTATAAGACACTGATGAAAGAAATTAAAGATGACACAAATAGATGGACAGATATACCATGTTCTTGGATTGGAAGAATCAACATTGTGAAAATGACTCTACTACCCAAAGCAATCTACAGATTCAATGCAATCCCTATCAAACTACCACTGGCATTTTTCACAGAACTAGAACAAAAAATTTCACAATTTGTATGGAAACACAAAAGACCCCGAAGAGCCAAAGCAATCTTGAGAAAGAAAAATGAACCTGGAGGAATCAGGCTCCCTGACTTCAGACTATACTACAAATCTACAGTAATGAAGACAGTATGGTACTGGCACGAAAAGAGAAATATAGATCAATGGAACAGGATAGAAAGCCCAGAGACAAACCCATGCACATATGGTCATCTTATCTTTGATAAAGGAGGCAAGAATATACAGTGGAGAAAAGACAGCCTCTTCAATAAGTGGTGCTGGGAAAACTGGACAGCTACATGTAGAAGAATGAAATCAGAACACTCCCTAACACTATACACAAAAATAAACTCAAAATGGATTAAAGACCTAAATGTAAGGCCAGACATATCAACCTCTTAGAGGAAAACACAGGCAGAACACTGTATGACATAAATCACAGCAAGATCCTTTTTGACCCAGCTCCTAGAGAAATGGAAATAAAAACAAAAATAAACAAATGGGATCTAATGAAACTTAAAAGCTTTTGCACAGCAAAGGAAACCATAAACAAGACGAAAAGACAACACTCAGAATGGGAAAAAATATTTGCAAATGAAGCAACTGACAGAGGATTAATCTCCAGAATTTACAAGCAGCTCATGCAGCTCAAAATCAAAAAAACAAACAACCCAATCCAAAAATGGGCAGAAGACCTAAATAGACATTTCTCCAAAGAAGATATACAGATTGCCAACAAACACATGAAAGAATGCTCAACATCATTAATCATTAGAGAAATGCAAATCAAAACTACAGTGAGATATCATCTCACACCGGTCAGAATGGCCACCATCAAAAAATCTACAAACAATAAATGCTGGAGAGGGTGTGGAGAAAAGGGAACCCTCTTGCACTGTTGGTGGGAATGTAAATTGGTACAGCCACTATGGAGAACAGTATGAAGGTTCCTTAAAAAACCAAAAATAGAACTACCATACGACCCAGCAATCCCACTACTGGGCATATACCCTGAGAAAACCATAATTCAAAAAGAGTCATGTACCAAAATGTTCATTGCAGCTCTATTTACAATAGCCAGGACATGGAAGCAACCTAAGTGTCCATCGACAGATGAATGGATAAAGAAGATGTGGCACATATATACAATGGAATATTACTCAGCCATAAAAAGAAATGAAATTGAGTTATTTGTAGTGAGGTGGATGGACCTAGAGTCTGTCATACAGAGTGAAGTAAGTCAGAAAGAGAAAAACAAATACTGTATGCTAACACATATAAATGGAATTTAAAAAAATAAAAAAAAATAGTCATGAAGAACCTAGGGGCAAGACAGGAATAAAGACACAGACCTACTAGAGAATGGACTTGAGGATACGGGGAGGGGGAAGGGTAAGCTGGGACAAAGTGAGAGAGTGGCATGGACATATATACACTACCAAACGTAAAATAGATAGCTAGTGTGAAACAGTTGCATAGCACAGGAAGATCAGCTTGGTGCTTTGTGACCACCTAGAGGGGTGGGATAGCGAGCGTGGGAGGGAGGGAGATGCAGTGGGAAGAGATATGGGGACATGTGTATATGTATAACTGATTCACTTTGTTATAAAGCAGAAACTAACACAGCATCGTAAAGCAATTATACTCCAATAAAGATGTTTTATAATAAATAAATTAATTAATTTTTAAAAATTAAAAATAAATAAATAAATAGAAGGCTGTTCTGTGAGCAAGTTGTGCAACACAATTTTGCTTTGGCTTTGAACAAGTCCCAGTGTCACCTTTACTCTTTTATCAAGAGCTGCATTTTATTTGCCTGAGAACCATGGAAACCCTTTGTCAATGGGTTTGTAATACAGTGTGTCTTCGTGACTTTCCACTACAGAGGATAGGAGGTTGACCACAGTAACTGTAGCATTATACCCTAATTTCACAGTACAGCTTTTGTATTATTAGTATAAATGTGTTTTTCCACTCCAGAGTGTGTTCCGCATGGGTTATTTCCTCATTGATGATGGTAGTAATTTAACAGGACTTGAAACTGGATTATTTTCTGTAGGAAGACTGATTTGGGCCAAGATGGTTAAGAGGTGAACACAACGAAAAAAAGCCTTACTGAAGAAAGTGATTAATGTTTAATTGCTAAGAAGTGTCTATTTCTTCAAATATATTATGGATCAACAGTATCACTAAGAAATGTCTATTTCTTTGAATTATTTACAGATCAACAATAACTATCTTTAACTATCAACCACTGTTGGGACTTCAGTACCCAGTGTTGTTTTAGGAAAATATAAAGTCCTAGTGTCTAGTATTCTAATGTTGACTTAAAAATCAAACACTTCTTACTAAACTGATGGGATGCCCAATTTAAACTCATACTGCTGAGGCCAACTTTCATAAGATTAAATTTAAAACCAAAGAAGTAACCAGGCATGAACTCTCTTTCAGCCTTTTGAATGTGCCTTGCTCTCTCCTTCCATAGTGACTTTATATATAGTTTTCTCTGCTAGAAATAGTCTCCTCCATGCCTCTCCAGTCCTCCTACTATATTATTCTCTCATATCTAGGAAAGTCCTACCTGACTTTCAGATTTCATCTCATATTCACAGGGGAGGAGTCCCTGACTGTTCAGGACAAACAGCTATCCTCTCGTGGAACCATGTATTTCTCCTTTTCAGACAGCAGTTGTAATTTTACATTTGTTTGAGTGACAACTTGATTAAAGTGTGTCTCTCTTATTGGACCCAAAGTTCCCTGAAAGACATGGCTCTATCTCTTCTGGGGTAACTATCGTATCCCAGAAGTCAAGCCCAGTGCCTGATGCAGACTGAGCTCCCAATATATATTTGCTGAATTGATAAACTAATCAATTATTAAATACACCACCTAGAATCACAGTACAAAAATGATTCCTATGTCTCAATTCTTATAACCTTGTTCTTAGAAGCAAAATCAACCGTCTTCAACCACAGGGCAGCTACTAATATAAGTAAGCAGTTTATGCTATCCAGTAGAACATTCTCTGATGATGGAAATGTTCATTTATTTCCAATATCATCCTGCAATGTCCAATACAGTAGTCACTAGCTACATATAGCTAATAAGTACTTGAAATGTTGGCTAGGGCAACTGTGGAAGTGAATTTTATACTTTATTTAGTTTTAATTAATTTTAATTTTAATAGCCGTATGTGGCTAGTGGCCATTGCATTGGAAAGCATAGGATGGTTATTAGGTTATAAAGCTGCTTCTCCTTTAGCTGAAAAATCCAGCCAAAGACTCTAGGCATGCTGGTGGGAGATAAAATTTCATGATTAGTTAAGTCAAATAGAAAAATAAAACCACTCTCAACTTTTATAGATAAGACTGAATCTCATCAATAGCAGGAAAGACTCTCAGAAAAAAAAAGTAATAACATAACTCTGTTTTTGAATTTTCATTGTGTCCTCCCTCACCTTAACTGAAGTCAAGCACAGCTGATGAGGCACTATCCCTGTCCTTTTACAGCTTTTTCATTTCCCACCCATCTTCCAAAATCCTGTTCCGACCTCACACTTTCAAGTGAACTTCCCCTGGTAATTCCAACCCACAATGAACTCTCACTCCCTAATTTGGCTTGCATTTCCTGGGATGTTCAGAAAGCCCTTTCTTTCATTAGTATATGTTTTATATAAGGCAGCTGGGAAAGAACTCAAATTAGATCAACCTTTTGGGTTAATAGGCTTCTTATTCATAACTAACACAGTGAAGAAAGAGTTAGCTCAATAACTTGAAAGGATTATTGCACTTCTGAGAAAGCCTAACCAGTACACTGGTTGCTATTTACCCTCTAGGAGGAATTGGCCACAGATGTGATTTCAAATGCACAAGGATATATTTAATTTTATTTTCACCTTTGGCCTGTCTGAAATATGTTTACACTACTGACCGCATCTTCCTTGCTTAAAATTCACTCTTCTATTGGCTTCTGTGACATACTTGACCTTACTTTCTTCCCCACTTCTCTGCAATTCTCTATTTCCTTTGCTTGATATCTAGCTCCTCTTTTCTGCTAACAAATTTGAGGCATTGACCCCAGGTGCATTTCTCTGCATCGTTCCTCATTCTGTTCTTTCCTTTAAATGTTTCTCCCAGATAGCACATTCTGCACATATTTTCTATCGCTATCCAATTTTATCACATCATGTCTAAACTCCAATAATCTCTAGACCATGGGAATTCCCTGATTATAATGTTAGTCCCTGTCTAATTCATCCCAATATTGTTCCAGCATTGTCTTCTGTAAGCGCTATACTTATCAGATCACTTCACTGCTGAAGTATTGATAGTCATTTCTTAATATCTGGAATCCCAGGTTCCAAGTCCACTATGTGACTTTTGAGAACTTCTAACCTTTATCCACACTCCCTGAGGAGCCAACCGTAACTGTTGCTGCTACTATTTATTATGAATCATCTGTTCATGCTAGATGATTTTTTTCTATAAACAATAAGCACACCATACTAGTTGCTTCACTACCAAGCCTTTCCACATGCTCAGTCTCCTCATATATCTGTATTCCTCTGTATAGCCTGCCTACCTCATTCCTCAAGGTCATGCTTGGTTTATGTTCTACACATAAGATTTTTCTAATTACTTGAAATTCCAGGATATTTTTCTACCTCAGCAATTCAAAATCAAATGTCCTTAGGGACAATGCACATAAGAGTGAAATGGGCAACATAAAAGCATACTTTTGTATATTGAGCATGGAGGACTATAATTTCTCCCTGGAAACTAATGGGCTCTCATTTTAATCTAAAACACAAGGATCTGCCAAATTCTTATATTTTTTTCCCTCGCTTTTACTGGAGACACACATAGAGGAACCACTATGCTCTATATAAGAGAAACAGCAGCACAGTCGTGATGATCAAAAGCCACTGATGACGGAAAAAAAAAAAGCCACTGATGCTCAGCCCTGGTGTCAGAAAGGCAATAGGGATTGGTGGAGACTGTGGCAACATGAGAAGCACATGCTTAGTCTAAAGGGCACCTCACTTAATCAGCATCAGCTAGTTACCATGAGAGAATATGGATATAGTGTGGTAGATAATATTTTCAGGAAAATCTAGGAATCCTATCACCATGCAGAATAAACCAAAAGTGGCTATGCATGAGAGGTAATCTTCTTACACTAATTTGCCTTCTCTCTTGATACTCATAGTCAGGATGCATTTAAATACTACACAGTACTATTCGACATTATAACCTAGTTGCTACATATGTTAGATCTCCCTTCACAAATAGATCCTAAGGTCCTTGAGAACACAGCTCATGGTTTGTACATGTTTTTAATCTCCCTCAGTGTGTGGCACAGTGCCAGGCCCATGAAAATCAAAGTGACACTGTGATTTATTAGCTGTTTATTTTTACCTTGGCTTGCGCCAAAATATAACCTTAGATAAAATCACAACCTTTTTATATCTATTTCTTATCAATAATAAGAAAAATGTATATGAATGGCACATTATATATGCTCAATAAATATTACTGAATGAATGATATTCATCAGATTAAACAGATTTATGCGTTATTACGAGACAAAGGTGTTAGAGTGGTTCTTCAAACTTCAAAAGCTATTTTCATAACATCATTGGTGGGATATTAAGTCACTCTCTAGTTAATGTTTGGGACCAGCCAAATGACTAGGATTTGGTAATTAGAGTAAGAACCATACTGTAACTAAAATGCTCTGTCATAGAAGTACAGATCTGAAATAATGATAGTCACAGCAAACAAATGTGCATCTCAAGTGAAAGAGAGAAGCAGGAAAAACTGCTAAAGATGCTAAAGAAAGAAGCATATATAGTGTCCCTATATATAGCCTCTATATTATATACTTTCTATAGTACTCATAGGTATTCTTAAAACTACTCTGAATACCAGAAGAGTAAAAATTAAAAAAGGAAGCCTCAGAAAATCTTTTGATCTTTTCAACTTTTTCCCTGTCAAGTCTATAAAAATTAACCTTGCAGTATCTGGGATGAGTCCTTATTTATTACAGGCTTAGATACCACTGGGAAAAAAATTAAAATAGTATGGGGCTTAACTGTAGACACTTTATACTTTAGAGCATATTTATAATTATAAAAATGGGCTGCCATTTACTAAATGTCAAAAATAGTCCACCTCCAACTGGGCTCAATTTGACACTTAAAATTGCCAAAACCTTATCAGTCATAAAAATACCTAATTATCATAGGCAGCATTTGATAGGTTAATTAATGTATGTTGACTAGTTTATTATGCCCACCCCTTCTTGGGACTCTTTGTATGTGTTAATGTTTGTTGTATTTCAAAATGAAGACTTGTTTTATTTCCATTACCTACAGGAAACTTTTCAGAGATGCCTGATTTCCCATGAGATTTATGTTCAAATAAATTGAATATACTACACACACTGTAGGTGAAGCTTTCTCATTGTTGACATGTTTTTTTAATGTCAGAAACTCAAATGTGGAATATTAATATCACAGATGTGGATTTATTAATTTAAATGTATATTGGACATTATTATCTATAAAAATAACTGTTGACTGTCTTGTGAATTTACTGGAATACCTGTGCGTTAGTGTTCTTGGTCCAAAACTTTGGAAGTTTGCAAAATACATATATGTCTGGGTGGGGTTGTGAGAGGTGTGAGAGTACTTTGGATTTTTATAACGTCCTCCACTTATTTTGTCCTCAATGAGTAGTAAAGGGAAAAAAATGGTATACAACAGAAAGAAAGGAAGAGAGAAAAGTCCAGGTATGCCCCATCCCCACGAATAACCAGGGCACGTGATCAATTTTACTTTCTTGATATTTCTAGAAATCCTGTCTGTCCCTCTCCATTTTTAACAACCCTGCTTCAATTCTGTCCTCAATTATTGGGCCATAATAACAAACCCTGAAGTGTGGCTTCCTACCTCAATTATATCACTAGTCCCTCTGTTATGACTGAACACACCACGATCAACACAATCAATTGATCTATCGTCTATCCATCCATCCATCCATCCATATACCTATCTATCTAAATATATAGCAAAAACTTGGCCCCAATCTACCTTTATAATTCCTCTCATTCTCTAACTTCCATTTTTGAGTTCTATAATTTCTAAACTCACAGTAGTTACCCCACAGGCACCATGTCATTTCACATATTCATGATTTGTTTATTCCAAATACTCTGCCTGAAATTCCATTCCCTGTCTCCTTCACCTAAATACCTATTTCCTAATATTCAAAATTCATTATTGGTCAACATCCATCCCAAGTAGCCTGCCCTATCCTTCTTCCCACATTGCACACTCAGACTAGATTAAAGCTATATCTTTGTGTGTCTTTAACACCCTGTGTTTATCCCTGTCACTTAACTTTCCACACGGTGTAAGATCCATGAGGATAGCAACCATGCCTACATCATTCTAGGCTATATTCTTGTGCCTAGGGCTGTGCTTTTCATATACTAAGAATCCAGTAAATGTTTATTGAATGAAATAATGAACATGTATCATGATACATCTGTTGCTCATGTGAATAAGTGATAAGACCTGTAAGATACTAATTTTGCTACGTTCCCTGTTGATAAGACCTCATCCTATCCCTTTACGTATCCCCACCAAGGACCTAATATAGAAACTGGTATTCAGCAGGTGCTTAGTAAATTTGTGTTGAACTGATCTATCCCTTTATTTCTCTCTTTTTTTCTTTTCTTTGTTTTGGGCCACACCACACAGCTTGCGGGATCTTAGTTCCCCGACCAGGGTTCGAACCTGTGCCTCCTGCAGTGGAAGCACAGAGTCCTAACCACTGGAGCACCAGGGAATTCCCTCTCTTTATTTCTTCAGGCTGAGTTCTGATCCTTTTTCCCCCAACCATTTACCACTCCCATCTCTATTTCTCTCCATGTCTTCTGGCACCCACTTGGAAATAAAGTGAGAGAAGACGACAATCATTGTAGAACCTGATACACTTAACCTCACAGAAAGGGAAGTTGGTATGGAGGACACAAAGACAGGCCCATCTATTTGAGAATACAGCTGAAGGAAAATTGACCTGGGCATTCTACTCCAGGACAAATGGGCCACACCAGTTATCTAGAAATTCTAGAGAGTTTCCATCAAGACTTGTCCACCTCTTCACTGTCGTATGGTGCTAGGTGAAGAACACCAGTCTCAGAAAGTATTTCCTGTGGACCATGACTTTTCCAGCCTGTCACTCTGTCTCCCTGTTGCATTATCAGTGAGGAGGATAGAAGACTGGCCTAGGAAAGAAATATGCCAAAAACAAAGGGAAGGCACGGAGAGTCACAGAAACCCCTACTAATATGATTGGTTTCTTCTTGCAAACTTCTGTTTCTCTATCTAGTCCCAATGATAGTGAAAACCCATAAAATAAAAGAATTAGGGATTCCTAGTACGTTGTGAGGATGAAATGGCATAATTGCTGCCTACAACACAGCAAACACCCAGGAATGAACTAATCATTATGGTTGTTGTTCATGTATTGAAAGGGGTTTTATATTCAACTCAAGAATAATATAGCATCTCTGACAGCCTCTGCTTAAACATATTCAGGCTCAAAGTCTAGGCTCTGGACCAGAGTTTTTTCAAGAGCAGCACTATCGACATTTTGGAACAGATAATCCTTTACTGGGGGGCTTTCCTGTGTTTTGGAGGATGTTTGGCAGCATCCCTGGCCTCTACCCACTGGATGTCAGTAACTACATCTTCCATTGAGTAGTGGCAATCAAAATGCCTCCAGACATTTCCAAATATCTGCTAGAGGTAACATTTCTTCCAGTTGAGAACACGGGTCTAGGGTACCTTTTTCTTCACTATCATAAACTTCTATTGTTTAAACCATTCTTTCTTTTATTGAACTAAAATATGTTTCTTTGTAATCATGGCCCATAGATACATAGCTATATAGCATATACATGTTACATAGCTATATAGCATATACATGTCTTTCACAAGTCAGATATTTGAGGATGAGCCTTTACATGCCATGGAAACTAGAACCTTGTGAAATTGGAGTAGCCTGTCGAAGCCTTGTTCTCCCGAAATCACATATAAATGTGCAATAAACATTCACTTTCATACCCAGATCTTTCTGGAGTGCTACAGTAAAGTGATAGTGATAAATTAAAAAGTAATCTAAAACAAACACTGGAAAAATATTACAAATATATATTAATCATAATCCTTAACTCCCTAAGATAATTTTAAAATTATTGAGTTAAAAAATGAAAGAACTGGGCTTCCCTGATGGCACAGTGGTTGAGAGTCTGCCTGCCAATGCAGGGGACACGGGTTCGAGCCCTGGTCTGGGAGGATCCCACATGCCGCGGAGCAACTAGGCCCGTGAGCCACAACTACTGAGCCTGCGCGTCTGGAGCCTGTGCTCCGCAACAAGAGAGGCCGCGACAGTGAGAGGCCCGCGCACCGCGATGAAGAGTGGCCCCCGCTCACCACAACTAGAGAAAGTCCTTGCACGGAAACGAAGACCCAACACAGCCAAAAATTAATTAATTAATTAATTAAAAAAAAAAAAAAACCAGCTTAAAAATAATGATAATAATAAAATAAATAAATTTTTTAAAAAATGAAAGAACTAATATTATATTAAGTTTATAGAGCTGAAGATGAAGCAAATAATATTAAGCTCCAATTATACTGTATTTTCTTGGAACAGTGAACAGATAAAGTTTTGAGCCCTGATTTATCGTAGGATGATATTAAAATGGTGCATGAATATCCATTAAGAAAATAACTATTTTTAAAAGAAACCTTTACATCCTATCTCCCAAGGATTTTGCTTTGTTATCTGGTAAGGCAGTATTAAGATTAGTTACTATAGAATACTTTAGATGTGCTAGGAATTGTGCTTAGGGTTAGGTTTATTCATATTGTCACAAAACAACCTTATAAGAACAGTACTATTAATTTCTGTACCAACCAGTATAGGCTGGAATTTACAGTGGTAACAAATAATCTCAAAATTTCAATGTCCATTTTGCGTTGGAAAAGGGCTTCAGAATTATCTTCTTCTTACTTCAGGACACAAGATGACAGACCTTCTCTATCTGGAACATTGTGATTGTAAGGGAAAGAAAGATTTTGAATTTCACAAGCACTTTTAAAGACTTCCACTCACATTTCCCTGGGCAAAGCAAGTCACCTGGCCACACGTAACTTCAAGGGGCCAGAGAGAAGCTGTGGTTGTATCAGGTGCTCAGAGGAAAAGGACTACAAATATCTAAACAACATTAATCACCACCACATTATCCCCATTTTACAGATGAGAAATCTGTCACTAGATGGCTAAGTAACCTGGTCACAAATGTAGTATGTTAGAACTGGGATTTGAACCCAGATGTATCAATTTTGCTACATAAGAACCACGTCCCTCTCCACTCCCCTCCCCCCAGATAGAATTAATGGCTTAAAATAACATTTTATTTGGTTCATGAGTCTGTGGGTTGGCCATTTGGACTAGGCTCATGTGAATGATTCTTTCCATCAGGCTTGGTTATTTTGGCTTAGATCATTCATGTGTTTGTGGTCGGCTGCCATGTCTGTTGGGAGCTGGCTGGTCTAAGACGGTTCACTTAGGACTGCTCATCTGTGTTCCACATGGTATCTCATCCTTTAGCAAGGTAACCCAGGCTTGTTCTCATGGCTATGGTGGCAGAATACTGAAAGAAGGACAGGAAACATGCAAGACTAGTGTCCTAGCTCTGCTTCTGTCACATTCTATTGGCCAAAGCCAATCACAAGGCCAACCAGGTTCAGTGCATGAAGACATAGATTCCACCTCTTGATGGAAGAAGCTGTGAAAAATGAACTTGCAAAGAACATTGACAAAGGCAGAGGCAATCTGGTTTAAAAGCCTACATTCTTAACACTATGTTACAGTGCAATGATTGTTTCCTCTAATTCAGGGATATAGTTCAATGGCACTCCCCTGAATCTCTCTTTGTAAAAACTTATGACCTATTCTGTGTTTTTTTTTGTTTTTGTTTTTGTTTTTAACAGTGCATTTCCTTCTAATTCTTTTACAAGACCCACAGAATAATATCAAAGACAAATAAAACAAGCAAGTGGTACACTGCATCTAATTATTTCTCTTCAAAACAGTTGCAAAAATGCACATCTAGTAATTATCCATATGGTGATGTTATTTCAACATTTCAAAACTCTCAACTGGAGCTCAAATATGATAAAAAGCAAGTCAATATCATGTCAAGCAGTGATATTTAACAAGATACTGAATTGGTGCTGTTAAATTTCCTGGTGGTTCGTAGAAGTAAATGTTGCTAGCTAGAGTTACTCTTCGTTTTGAAAAATCAATTTGTCATAAAGTCCTTCTTACTCCTATCTTGTAGAATTAAGAACTATTTCTTCAAAGTCTTTGGTGGGGGAAGCATGGCAGCATAATTAAGTTAGGCAGAGTTAGGTTCTGTATCCTAATATCACCATATAATAATGGACTGACTTCAGGTAAGTTATGGAACATCTATGACTCAGTTCCCACATCTGTAAAATGGGGACTATCATAGTAGCTATTTCCTATGCTTCTTAGAAGGAGAGATAAAACAATGCACAAAGCCTTGCATACAGTAATTGTTCCATAAATATTTGTTCTGATTGGAGCAGTCTTCTTTCCAGTAAGAATGGTAATCAGGACACATTTAGAAATTTAAGGTAAAAGAGAAAAAATGATGTTTAAACCATGAAACTATTTTCCAGTCCTAAGGAAACTTTGAAAGCCAATGATTTTTAAAATTCATGGAAGTAGTTTAGATTAGCCAACTTTCAGGTAATTTCTAGTTTTCCTCAAAGTTATATAAATAATAAGAAGAAATCACTTCCATCTCTTGCCCCCATTTTGCCCATTTAACTCAATGAGAGGATTTTCCTTCCATCATTCCCTTTATTCTGGATAGAATACACACCTGCCCAAAGGACCAATTATCTACAGATTTTCAGTACCTGACCTTTTCAAGGCAGTTAACATTTGAAAGATTTACTCCAAGGATGTAAGTCAACAATAGAGGACTAGGCAGTTCAGAGAAGTCCATGGAATTCAGACAGAAATATACGATAATCACACCCAAAACAATGAAGACAAAATCAGTGGCAGCAAAAAAAACTGAGAAACATAGAGTCAGAGACTTCAGACTATAAATTTGGGCCCTGGATTCAGAGAGCAAATGGGCCCTGCCCCACAAAGGAAGACAAGTTGTTCAACTGTTACCTACGTTGCCACCAGCATAAAGGTTTCCCAAGAAGAGGCATTTTCTGAATTCAGGGAAGTGAAGCATGTGATAAATTAATTCTGCCTAATCTCTCTCTCTCTCTCTCTCTCTCCCTCTCTCATAGGTCATTTTCCATTTCCTCCTTGCCTTGTTATATATATATATATATACATACATATATATATATATATATATGTATATATATATATATATATAAATGATACAAATCATCTTTCCATTATTCACTATATTCTTCAATAGAGAACTTGTTCACTAACTTTAAAAGTTTATGATGACAATAATAGCTAATACCTTTCTCTTTTTAATTAATAAACTGTGTTTTTAGAGAAGTTTTAGGTTCACAGCAAAATTGAGTGGAAAGCACAAAGCGTTCCCATATACACCCTGTCCACACACATGCACAACCCCCCTCACTATCAATATCCCACAGCACAGTGGTATAGTTTTTACAACTGATGAACCTACATTGACACATCATTATCACCCCAAGTCCATAGTTTGCATTTGGATTCACTCTTTGTGTTGTACCTTCTTTGGGTTTTGACAAATGTAAAATGGCACATATCCACGTTATAATATCATACATAATATTTCCACTGCCCCAAATCCTCTGTGTTCCACCTTTTCATCTCTCTTTCCCCCATTACCCATGGCAACCACTGATCCTTTTACTGTCTCCATAGTTTAGCCTTTTCCAGAATGTCATATAGTTGTGACAATAAAGTATGTAGACTTTTCAGATTAGTTTCTTTCATTTAGTAATATACATTTCAGTCTCCTTCCTGTTGTTTTCTTTCTTTATTTTTTTATTGAGGGTATAGTTGTTTTACAATGTTGTGTTAGTTTCTACTGTTCTAGAGTGGAAATAGAGTTCCCTGTGCTATTCTCATTAGTTATCTGTTTTATACATATTAGTGTATATGTGTCACTCCCAATCTCCCAGTTCATCCCACTCCCCCCTTTTCCCCCCTTGATGTCCATACATTTATTCTCTACATCTGTGTCTCTGTTTCTGCTTTGCAACTCTCTGTTTTTTCACGGATTAATAGCTTGTTTCTTCTTAGCGCTGAATAACATTCCATTGTTTGGATGTCCCAGTTTATTTATCCACCTCCTAAGCTTTTTAAATAGCCACATATTATGTAATTTAATCCTAATGACCATATTATCCTTACTGAACCAATGAGGGTTAGAGTAAAGAGAAATTAAGTGACATGGCCAAGATCACCTGGATTAAAAAATGGTAGATCTAAGACCTGAACTTAGGTCTTTATGTCTCCAAATCCTGTCTTCCTTGCTATAAATACATGACAGACCTCACCTAGTTTACATATGTTTTTTAAAATTGCATTAACCAAAATTAATGAAGATGTTCTTTAACCAGAATGTTCTTTATGTACCAACTCCTCCACCCTTTTTTTCCTTCAGAGAGTAAGTTTTGATAGAAACAAAAAGCACTATACCCAGGACTACTGTATTATTGTTTAAAAATATAATGAAAACAACAATAGCAACAAATGCATGATTACAATTTCTCTTCTGAGCACATCCAGGGAATAAAGCTCTTTAGATAATCTAAATCATATGCTAACCCTATTTTATACCAAGTGTTGTGGAGAGATGTTTGTTAAATTGTCTCAAGACTTCAGACTAGAAAGTCCCTCATCCTTTTCATTCACAGTGAAGATAAAACTCAATTCCAAGTATTTCACTAGTCTTCAGATGTCTAGGTTCTCACCTATGAGGCTTAAGAGTCTATAGACCAAATTGGAGGTGAAGAAAACAGAAAATCACTTGGAAAGATCTGTTTAAAATTTAACAGTAGGCTCTGACACGGATAATGTTTCACTTCTGATGTCTATCCTTTCAAAGCAACTGCCAACTGGTCTTTTTATATCCACTTGAAAATATATCATCCACACTTCATGCTTCAGTTTTACTTGAACAATCATCTGTTTGCCTTTCCAGCAGAATAATCCCACAGGAGTTTTTAATTCCATGTGTAAATACCTATTTTTAGTATAGAACATTAACGGTAGCTCATACTATGGGTTAAAACCACAGAGAGTTCCTTTAAAGGTTCTTATTTTCACAATAACTATGCTTTTGACAGTAAAATCTATTTCACTTTTCAAAGGGTTGAGAAGCAAGAAAATATTAAATGAGAAATAAATTTCCAACCAGATTTTCTAGAACAAAGAAATGTATAGATGACAGAAAAGTTCTCAGCCATGATTGAATTCCGTATAAATGTTGTTAAATATTTGAAAAAGAGTTCTTAGTTGGTGAAAGCAAATTTTATTTTGAATCAGAAAATTAGTTAAAAGGAGAATGAGGACCCTAAAGAGGGAGTAAAGGAGGAGCAGATAAATCTTATGTTGGTTCTGTGGCTTAAGTGGCTGTAGATGAACAGAGACAGCAAGTGGTTAGAGAAGGGAAAATCTGGGAGAAAAAATGTACTACATTCCTTTATGTCTCCTTAGAAAGTACTATTTAATTGGAGACAATGTCAGGACATGAAGAGAAACCAGAGTTAGGAGTAATGGAGACCCCTGGTATGGATTCCTCTGTATGTCATGTGCTTTTAGGGTAACACACAAATTATGGGCCCCATCTTCCCCTCAGTTATACAGTTGGGTTCCCAAGGATCCTTAGCAAGGCATTAAGGCTCTATAATATCTGTCCAGCCTCATCGTGTACATTCCCCATCACTCACAGCACTACACTGGCCAAGGAAGTGAGGAACATCTTATGTTTACCTCCTCTCTTTTCCATATATAGCTTCCTAGGAAAAGTTTCAAAGTACTAATTCAAATGATGATAAAAAAGCTTGTCGTGTGTGGCTACACTTCCTGAGGAAAAAAAGGGAATTAACATATATCACATACTTTTCCTGCTCAGAATCTCCAGTACAGCCTAAGCTATTTTCAGATTTTTACTCCTCTTGAATTTTGAATTCATATTTTTGCCTTCAGATTCTCTAGTATCAGAGGTTGATGGATTTCAGTGAGAATTTTGTTGTCACTATAGTTTGTTTGTTTGGGTAAGACCTCACCTAGTTTAAAACTGTATCTTGAATTCACATTATTTCTACTGTGACTGATCTAAGTCTAAATATCATCACTTCTCACCTGAATTACTGTAACTGACTCCAAATAGTTTCTCCACATCCATTCATCTACCACTCCATCCTACTCTAATTCAATCTCAATAGTTTCTTCAGGTCTTTAAGAATGTAAATCAGAGGGTAAATAGAATATACATGGAAGAATCAATGGTTCTCTTCTGTGCTGAGTGAAAATCCAAAATTTTGATGAGGCCTTGATGGTTCTGTACAAAGATCTGCTCACCATCATCTTGTGCAATCTTGTGCAGGTACCACACTATAGCTACAATGTTCTGTGGACCCAAAAGGGAGAGCTGGTATGTCTACGGGGGTATGTCTACGGAAGGATAAGAGCTGGGCTACTGCAAGCTCATACAATTAGAAAACAGTGCTAGCCTCTGGGCTGATGAATTTAAGAGAAGACACAACTTCTGGAAAGATAAATTATAACAATTCCCCTCTAACACAGCCTAGGTGCATAGAAGCGCTCCCTCGAGTGTAAGATATATCCCGTGGGGTGCACCCCCTGGGCTGAAGGTCCTCGGGTAGGGCACTCCTACTCAACAATTTATGATGTGTCTTCCTCTGAGTTAATGTCCTCCATAATTTCTGTCATCTTCCTCCCACGTCCTCATTCTTCACTATGTACATAGTAAAGACTCCTCAAACTAGAGTGTTTCCCCAGGTTTCCTTAGCACTCATAATAATATAAGGTCATAAGGTTTTTATATTTTTGTTTTTGTTGTTGTTTAATAACTGTGGCTGCAAGTCATTAGACTAAAAGTTCTAGGAGGCCAAGAGCTCTGCCTTTGTTGTTCAACATGGCATCCCTCTTAGCACAAAAACTGGCCCATAATAGATGCATAATAAATATTTAACAAATAAAGTCATTTGTTTAGGTGCAGTGATTTTCAGCCCTGGCTGCACAACAGAATCACCTAGTAGGCTTTTTAAAAAATCTGATGCCCAGGAGCTGCCTCAGAGAATTAGATTTAAATGGTCAGAAATGAAACCCAGACATAATAGTTATTAAAATTTCCCCAGATGACTATAATTTATAGCTGGCTCTAAGACTCACTGATCTAGTTTAATACTTCTCAAACTTTAAAGTACATAAGTATCACCTGAAGGTCTTGTTAAGCTAAGGAATTTAGTTTATCTGGGGCACAGCAGAAGCTACTGCAGTTGCAACAAGCTCTGCAGGTCCATGGACCACACTTTGAGTACAAAAGGCAACAAGACTGTTATAACCTGATTCTTCTCACTTCCAACCAATGAAATCACACAAAAAGCAAGTATCTATGGGTCCCTGGGCTATAATAATACTAAAATAATTGGATTAGTTGGGGAAAAAGGGACTGAATGAAACTGTCAACAGGTGTGTACTGGTTTACCAAATAATCTTATTGAACATATATATGTGTATATATATACACACACACACACATATATATCTCCTAGAACCTTGTCATTATAAAGGCAGTGATCATGATCACAACATACTATGTGAACTGCGGGAAGCCGCGGTCGTCAGTAACATGATTAACACCTCTTAGAATCAATTATAATCTTCCCATAAACAGACCAATGATGATATGTGGGTTGGCAGATTTTGTCTGACATTTAGCTCCTTGAGAGACTTTTTCTAGTCTTTGGCTTTGGAATCTCTTCTCTAAATTCTATCCCTATCACTAGGATGAGAGAGGGGGAGGAGAGAAAGAGAGCATGCTTTGAACCTCAATGCTACTAATCTTCACCTGGGTTTGGATCGTTTGAGCTAGAAAATATCGTAGAGCGAGAATTCCATGAAAGAATGGGCAAATTCCACTCTAGCAGTAACAGATTCTGAAAGAGATGCACACGGAACAACAACCTGACTCTATAAAAGATTAACCTGATGCAAAGCTGTCTTTCGTATTGTTATGCTTCCGTAAAAGTTGGGACTATTTTTTTTTAATATAGCTGACCCTATTTCCAAGGTTTAAAATGTGACTGGAACATAATAAGCTATTTTATTATATGGAACATATACCGCATGTAACAGCTAATGCAAGATTTTTTTTCCTGGTACTTGTGAAAATCTTTATTAAAAACACAGAAATCTACTGATGCTAATACATAAATAAAATCTTCATTTATTTCACATTCTAGAACATTAGCCTCGGTATCATATCTAATGTTTTAAAAACTTACAAAGAAGCACATCTGAAGAACTAATCAAATATTAAAAAGAAAGCAAAGGAAAAAACAGCTAAATTTGAGAAAAGCATGATGTAATCTTAGTTGCTATTGTTCATTTCAAAAAGAAATACTAACGGTAGTGCATAATTCTATCTCATTTTATTAGAGATGTAAGCTATAATTATAGAGAATATCTAGACAGAAAACATCTATATTTTATTTAATCAATTCATTGGTTTAACAAGTATTTGAGTTCCCTAGTATAGGAAGTTTTACTTATAAATTAGCTGGCCTGATGGATAGCATTGGTAATATACAGCTATGTAACAATTAAAATTCCATTTCCATTTTCCTAAAAAATATGTTTACACATTTATTAAATTAAAAAAAATTTCTTTCTTGCTTCTAACAAAATATCAATCTTTTAAATAAATATTCACTGCTTATTGTCTCTTGATGACCTAGAAAAACTGGAACATGTACTTGGAAAACTCTCTGGGGGTGTTTTTTTACATTTGCAGCAACATAGATGGACCTAGAGATTATCATACTAAGTGAAGTAAGTCAGAGAAAGACAAATATCATGATATCACTTATATGTGGAATGTAAAAACTGATACAAATGAACTTATTTACAAAACAGAAACAGACTCACAGACATGGAAAACAAATTTATGGTTACCAAAGGGGAAAGGGATGAGGAGAGATAAATTAGGAATTTGGGATTAGCAGACAAACTACTATACATAAAACAGAGAAACAACAAGGTCCTACTGTATAGCACAGGAAACTATATTCAATATCTTGTAATAAACTATAATGGAAAACAATCTGAAAAAATGTATATATTATATATATATAATATATATATATATCTGAATCACTTTGCTGTACATCAGAAACTAACACAACATTGTAAATCAACTATACTTCAATTTTAAATAAATCAGTAAATAAATAAATAAAATAAAAGCTGGGGGCGTCTGTAATATCTTCCAGAACTTCGTTTAAATTGAATTTTTTATTTTTACATCTATTTATTTATTTATTTATTTATTTATTTATTTATGGCTGTGTTGGATCTTTGTTGCTGCGCGCGGGCTTTTCTCTAGTTGCGGCGAGTGGGGGCTACTCTTCATTGCAGTGTGCGGGCTTCTTATTATGGTGGCTTCTTTTGTTGCGGAGCATGGGCTCTAGGCACACGGGCTTCAGTAGTTGTGGCACGCAGTCTCAGTAGTTGTGGCTCATGGGCTCTAGAGCGCAGGCTCAGTAGTTGTGGCGCACGGGCTTAGTTGCTCCGTGGCATGTGGGATCTTCCCAGACCAGGGCTCGAACCCATGTCCCCTGCATTGGCAGGCAGATTCTTAACCACTGCGCCACCAGGGAAGCCCAAATGGAAATATTTTAAATCAACATTATATTAAAAGGTAATTTTCATTGCCTGTATGGAAATGTTGACTCAGAAAATGGAATCTAGACTTAAAATTCAAGGCAATAGAGTTTAAAAACATGCAAGGAAATTCACAAGTAACTTTTCCATAAAACTATCCATTGTTCTAGAGTCTGTCTTCTTTCCACACTCACAAAATATTTTTATGAGGATCTCGTAAACATATAACAAACATATGTTTCTTTAAAGCACATCTGTGGAAACATTAAAGAGGTAATATGATGTAATGAAGAGAGAGGATTTTGATTTTGTTGTGGTTGTTCATGGCTCCAAATTTCTTTGTTTAGTCTTTCTTATTTCTTTGTCTTTTTCCCCTCTTAAACTGTTCAATTCCATCATTCCTACTGTAATGACATTTTCCCCACTGCTTTTCAATATTCTGGCATTTCCTGTTTCAAGGATGTGATTCTTCCCCTGGAGCATGGATCAGCCCACTGATTGGCAGTGTTGGTTGGCTGGCCTGGTTGGCTCTGAGCTGGTCACCACAACTCCCTTCAGCCTTTGCCTTCAGTTACCTTCAGTCAGAATAAGATGGAGGGATATCCCTGGTGGCACAGCGGTTAAGAATCCACCTGCCAATGCAGGAGACATGGGTTCAAGCCATGGTCCAGGAAGATCCCACATGCCCCCGGAGCAACTCAGCCCGTGCCCCACAACTACTGAGCCTGAGTGCCACAACTACTGAAGCCCACGTGCCTAGAGCCTGTGCTCCACAACAAGAGAAGCCACTGCAATGAAAAGCCCGCGCAGTGCAATGAAGAGTAGCCCCTGCTCGCCGCAACTAGAGAGAAAGCCCGCGTGCAGTGATGAAGACCCAATGCAGCATTAATTAATAAAAAAATAAGATGGAGAGTCTAGATAGACTGAAGTCTAGATAGACTGTTTTTGTCAGGAAATACAAAATGGATTTTCTAATACCTGTTAGAAACTTTCAAGTGGATCACGTTGGAAGGATAGTTTAAAACCTAAATAACAACAATTACTTGGGTAACAGCATAGTGGAAATGCAGATTCCAGCAGCCTGGGCTGGAATCTATTCCATTCCTGCAGGCTGGCCTCACTCCAAAAGGGAACTGTGTCTAATGCTTAATAACATGAGCTCAGGTATCTGAACACTCAGAATTTAAATCCTGATTCCAGCACTAACTCTTTAGGTACCTTGGGCAAATTATTTAATTTCTGTGAGCTCAGTTTCTCAACTTGTAAAATGCTCATGTTAATACTTACCTCACAGTATTGTTGTAAAGAGAAAAAAAAAATGAGGTAATGAGTGAGTTCATAAGTACCTAATAAATGACAGCAATTTTTTATTATTATAGCAAATGAATGAGAGTTGTCCTTGTATCAAAGAGATTTAGGATATAAATAGAAGGAATTAGGCACAATGCTTTTGCAATATAGAGTTTATAAATATATTTTGTAAAAATATATGCCTTTAAAGTCCTGTGGAGCAAAGTGAAAAATGAGATTTCTAAATTCCATGGATATGTATTAAAAATTATATGCACTCATCAATAAAGTGTGAAAGGGCTGAAGAAACAGACTGTATTTTTCTGGGACAGTAATTTTGTTCAATGAATTATTTATAAGAAGAATGAAGCAGAAACAAAAGAAATATGAAAGCATAAGGCTTACCTTATCAGTCAAAATCTTTCAAACATCAGCAATGAAGTTATAATCATTTGCCACATGCTGGGACATCCAGGAACAATGTAACATTCT
This sequence comes from Eubalaena glacialis, assembly GCF_028564815.1. NCBI lineage: Eukaryota > Metazoa > Chordata > Mammalia > Artiodactyla > Balaenidae > Eubalaena > Eubalaena glacialis. The sequence goes on along the minus strand of NC_083722.1, from coordinate 97,059,224 downwards.
GTCATGTAAAAAATGTATCAAAATATGTAACAGAAATTAATCCCTGGTGAGCTGCTAAGTGTCTGTTGTGAGTTGTCCCTAATTGTGGGTTTTTGTTCTCATAGCAAGGTAAAATTTAAAAATTAGGTAAAAATAGACTTTTAGAGAGAGGATAAATACTTGATTCTTTTAGCATATGTTACATCATAAGCAATAAATGCCTCTACAGAACTATAAACATATAGGCCTTATTTTGGCTACAAGGAAACTGAGGCCTAGGCAAATAACATTACTTAACAAAACTGACTAGCGGAACGTAAAATGAGAACCCAGGCTTTGTAATTATCAGTCCTTTATCCTTAACACTTCATGCCCTGCTTAATTTACAAGGCAATTGTGAGAAGTAACAACAGGAAAAAACAAAGTCAGACTTCACTTTATGCTGAATTTCATTATGAGAGTATGCAAGCTTTATTAATCCTAAAATGCGTAACAGTTATATGACAATTAGATGATATCCATGGGAATATCCATGGATAATAATAGCTAATAATTATGAGTACTTACTATGTCCCATGCTATCTTTTTTTAAATTTATTTATTTATTTATTTATTTATTTATACAGCAGGCTCTTATTAGTTATGCATTTTATACGTATTAGTGTATACATGTCAATCCCAATCTCCCAAATCATCCCCCGACCCCACCCCCCACCGCTTTCCCCCTTGGTGTCCATATGTTTGTTCTCTACAACTGTGTCTCTACTTCTGCCTTGCAAACCGGTTCATCAGTACCATTTTTCTAGATTCCACATATATGCATTAATACATGGTATTTGTTTTTCTCTGACTTACTTCACTCTGTATGACAGTCTCTAGGGCCATCCACATCTCTACAAATGACCCAGTTTTGCTCCTTTTTATGGCTGAGTAATATTCCATTGTATATATGTACCACATCATCTTTATCCATTCGTCTGTCGATGGGCATTTAGATTGCTTCCATGACCTGGCTATTGTAAATAGTGCTGCAGTGAACATTGGGGTGCATGTGTCTTTCTGAATTATGGTTTTCTCTGGGTTTATGCCCAGTAGTGGGATTGCTGGGTCATATGGTAATTCTATTTTTAGTTTTTTTAAGGAACCTCCATACTGTTCTCCATAGCGGCTGTATCAATTTACATTCCCGCCAACAGTGCAAGAGGGTTTCCTTTTCTCCACACCCTCTCCACCATTTGTTGATTGTAGATTTTCTGTTGATGCCCATTCTAACTGGTGTTAGGTGATACCTCACTGTAGTTCTGATTTGCATTTCTCTAATAATTAGTGATGTTGAGCAGCTTTTCATGTGCTTCTTGCCCATCTGTATGTCTTCTTTGGAGAAATGTCTATTTAGGTCTTCTGCACATTTTTAAATTGGGTTGTTTGTGTTTTTAATATTGAGCTGCATGAGCTGTTTATATATTTTGGAGATTAATCCTTTGTCCGTTGGTTGGTTTGCAAATATTTTCTCCCATTCCAAGGGTTGTCTTTTCGTCTTGTTTATGGTTTCCTTTGCTGTGTAAAAGCTTTTAAGTTTCATTAGACCCCATTTGTTTATTTTTTATTTTTATTTCCATTTCTCTAGGAGGTGGGTCAAAAAGATCTTGCTGTGTTCTTCCTGTGTTTTCCTGTAAGAGTTTTATAGTGTCCGGTCTTACATTTAGGTCTTTAATCCATTTTGAGTTTATTTTTGTGTATGGTGTTAGGGAGTGTTCTAATTTCATTCTTTTACATGTAGCTGTTCCGTTTTCCCAGCACGACTTATTGAAGAGGCTGGCTTTTCTCCATTGTATATCCTTGCCTCCTTTGTCATAGATTAGTTGACCATAGGTGCCTGGGTTTATCTCTGGGCTTTCTATCATGTTCCATTGATCTATATTTCTGTTTTTGTGCGAGTACCATATTGTCTTGATTACTGTTGCTTTGTAGTATAGTCTGAAGTCAAGGAGTCTGATTCTGCCAGCTCCGTTTTTTTCCCTCAAGATTGCTTTGTCTGTTCAGGGTCTTTTGTGTCTCCATACAACTTTTAAGATTTTTTGTTCTAGTTCTGTAAAAAATGGTAATTTGATAGGGGTTGCATTGAATCTGTAGATTGCTTTGGGTAGAATAGTCATTTTCACAAAGTTGATTCTTCCAATACAAGAACATGGTATATCTCTCCATCTATTTTTGTCATCATTGCTTTCTTTCATCAGTGTCTTAAAGTTTTCTGAGTACAGGTCTTGTACCTCCTTAGGTAGGTTTATTCCTAGGTATTTTATTCTTTTTGTTGCAATAGTGAATAGGATTGTTTCTTTAATTTCTATTTCTGATCTTTCATTGTTAGTGTATAGGAATGTAAGAGATTTATGTGCATTAATTTTGTACCCTGCAACTTTACCAAATTCATTGATTAGCTCTAGTAGTTTTCTGGTGGCATGTTTAGGATTATCTATGTATAGTATCATGTCATCTGCAAACAGTGACAGTTTTACTTCTTTTCCAATTTGTATTCCTTTTATTTCTTTTTCTTCTCTGATTGCCATGGCTAGGACTTCTAAAACTATGTTGAATAACAGTGGCGAGAGTCAACATCCTTGTCTTTTTCCTGATCTTAGAGGAAATGCTTTCAGTTTTTCACCACTGAGAATGATGTTTGCTGAGGGTTGGTCATATATGGCCTTTATTATGTTGAGGTAGGTTCCCTCTATGCCCACTTTCTGGAGAGTTTTTATCATAAAAGGGTGTTGAATTTTGTCAAAAGCTTTTTGTGCATCTATTGAGATGATCATATGGTTTTTATTCTTCAATTTGTTAATACGGTGTATCACATTGATTGATTTGCATATATTGAATCATGTTATCGTCTAAATGCTTTATGAATACTAACTCATTTAATTCCTGATAAAGGTATCATTATTATTATTATTACTCTTAGTTTACAGATGGGGACTCTGAGTCACTGTAAGTTTAAGGCAAAGACATAATCACATCATCAAATAATATCTTTTTTTTTTCCTTATTGATGGATGCTTATATAAGATCAAAAAATGATTGTAGAAAAGAATAAATGTATTATATTCTTGAGATAAATGTATCTGTTCTTGAAATGAAGTGAGAAAATATATATGTCTGGGGTAACATATAGAATAATTATCTATATATGAATATATCATAAGTTCATAGGAAAATTGTAGAATGGAATAAGTCTTGGAACAAATAATATGAATAAGCTTATACACTAAAATATCTTCCACAGTTGTTAAGGTCTTATGATTTAAGAACAGCTCATATTTCCATCTTTTCTCACCATACTTCCTCATACTGGGACCAAAGGCAACTCATCCTTGCCTGGTGTTTTTTGGTTATTGATCTATTCTGTGTATCAATGAAGCATTGAAGCCCAAAATGGCAGAATTTATACTGAGTCATTTCCTCTTAATATCCTTTTCTTGAGTTGTTTTTTTTTTTTTTTTTTTTTTTTTTCCAATTTAAGGTAACTTTAGAGACCTCCCCTTTCTCTGATAAAGGCACCTTTGATTTGCACTTAGAGCTTTTGGGGCTGGCTGCGTGCCTCTTCACAGGAGAAAAATATCACTTTGTAAGGATGTATTCTGGCAGTGGGACCCTGAATTGCTAGGTTAAGCATTAGTTAGTGAAGAGAAGGTAGACACTTTTTAAATTATTAAAGTACAACTGGTATATCACATCTCTAATGTTTCCAGGGAAGGACTACTGAAGAATTTATCACTTGTAGATTTATTTCTTTACAAAACTTGTCTCCTTTTTACTTATCTTCATGAAAATTTGAGTGGTTCAGTTCCCATAAAAATATCGTTTATGCTAGTTATAATGACAGCAAGAAAGGGTTAGAAAGTTACACTGTGGTAGAGTAAGCTGCCAGTCCTACATAAAACACCTGCAAACAGAAACACAAGACACTCTGTTCTCCTCATTGTGTTCATGCTTGCAATGCTTTGAGGGGACGCAACACTTTTCCTTAGGAAGTATTCAAATATCGTCAGGATGGTTTCATCCATTCCCAGACTGAATCTGCAAAAAAAACTTTAAAGATTTTGCATGCTTTTGCGTTTCCTGGGCCCATTTCTCTGTCAATTATAATAAAGTCATTTCCCCTGAATGCTGACCATACTCTGCAAGAATTTAAATCGAGAAGGTATTTTTTGTTTCTGGATGAATTTTATAATGAAACACTACCAGTAGAAATCAGGGAAGGGGCTGTTAATACAAAGATCTTTAACACAAAACAGTGATGACTTTAGAAATAGAGCGCATAACAGATGACAAATAGTTTTTGTATGTTTGACTGCATGGGTGAAAGAATAAAAAACACCCAAGACAAATTGATAAGAGGAGAAAATGTAGGATGGTTATGGGCAAGAGGGACTGTATTCTTCCTTCATTCATTATCTAATGGAAAGTTTGTAACACTGATTTCAAACTGAAATCGCAAACAAAAAGGAAATGTAAATTCCAGGTAAAGAATATAAAATATAATACCAAGAAATTTATTAATTTGACAGCTACTGAGCAGTGCAAAACACTCCTAGAAGATAGGAGTATGGGCTATCGATTCCCAAACCAAAACCATTACTACAAGGGACAGAAAATGGGACTATGTCCAAGAAATCTTTTTCATTCAAGTTTTTTTCCCCCAAATACTACTGCATCTCTTTTGTCATAAAGCAAAAAGTGCTATGTGAATTTATTTCTGAAAAACATAAATATATTTGCAAATGCCAGAAGAAAATTCCCGTAGAATTGATAATAATGTATGTAGGTATGCAATTGTCCTGACCACTACCCTCCCCTTCACCCAAACAAATTCCAAGGCATTGCAAGGTTTGGGTGTCTGGTATCATGAATCCATGCTGCAGGAGCCCTTCAGCTGCTCCCCAGTATTCTTGGGGTCAGGACAAAACATCAGAATGGGCCTAAAATGCCCTTGACTCTCATCTTACTTCCTTAATCTTGGGTCTCACCAATCCGAGCATATTGAATAATGTCCTAAAATCTGTTTTGTTTTGTTCCTGACTTTTGGGCTTTTGTAATTTTTGTTTGTTTGTTTGCTTGAAGAACACTCCATCCTTCCTTCTTCTTTGCTTAATCTTGTTCAGATTTCCATGATGGTGTCAGTCCCTCTGTCTAGCCTTCTCTGAAGCCCTCCGCTTATACACCTCCATAGCATCCTATCAACCCCCAGTCATATAACCGCTGTGAGTGTATGTTGTTTGTAAACCACCCAGTCTATGGTATTTTTGTATAGCCACCCAAATGAACTAAGATAGTCTTCCTCTGCAGGCTGTAAGGCCTGGGCATGCAATTGTCTTCTGCACCACTGTGTTCCCAGCACCTTAGCCCAGCACCTGCTTCACAGTGGTGCTCAATAAATATTTAATGAATAAATAGATCCACTAACTATCTCAGAATTCTAGAATATGACTTTCTTACTACCAAGGTCTGAAGTTGATCTGTGGCTAAGTAGGGGAGGTTGTCTATCTCTTGAACATGGTGGTACAGTTGGAAAGCAAACCATTATTCATGGAGTAATCAGCCCATGCTCTAGCTAACTGGAAACTCTCAGTTAACAAAGAATGGCAAATTACTGAAGAATGTATGTGACCTTATGGATTTTTTCTGCCTGTTCATCTAACCCACTCCATCTTGGAGACTTAGTTCACATTACACCTCTCCTCTAGGAAGCCTGCCTCGACGTCTCTAACAACTCAGATCTCCACTTATCTCTTCTACTTTACTGTCTAAGCTACTGGAAGTGTTTATAATAAAGACCCACAAAGAGTGGTCAAGGTGAATCTGCCAAAGGTCAGTGGTCTGGATGCATGGCTTTGCAGGGAATCCTTTGACTTAATGAGTTCATCTTGGTCCTCAACCATAATGTGATGGTTTTGCAACTCTGTCTGCTCAGGATTCTGAGATTGATTAGTATCAGGAAATGTCTTACTAGTAAGGGATTGAAGTTTATAAATCAGAAAGTCTGTTCATTAATTTATAATGAGAAAGACAAGCAATGAGTGAATCTAGCTTTGATGTTAGTCCAACCAGTGTTTTCTTCCTATAGACATGAAAATTGCCAGAAGTTTGTTTAGTGAGCCCTGGAATAAGAACAAGGGAATCACAAATATTGAATGGCATCAGGTTTGAAGGAGTTATTTTCTTCCTACATCAGGGCTATAAATACATAGACAATAAAAAACTGAAATATTCTTGAGAGTTTAAAAGAACACTATAAAAATTACACTGGGACAATAGGTGTGAGTATTGTCCAAGGCAAATTAGGACATATGGCTGCTAGGGATATTAAATAACAGGAAGAAGGTGGTATCTACTCTTTCCTAAAGAATGTTCAAATGACTATAAAGATGTATATAGTCCCTTAGCTTCTAGAAGTCTTCTTTGTGTCAGGGAAGGAAGGCTTCTAGAAGCTAAGGGACTATATACATGCATGCATATATATATGTGTGTGTATACGTATATATGTTGTATAAGCTACAACTATAGGAACTGACTTCTGCCAGAAACAAGTGAGCTGAGAACCCCAAGCCTCCGATGAGACAACAGCCCTGGTTAACACCTTGATTGCGGCCTACGAGAACCTGAGCAGAGGATCCAGCTAAGCCTTGCTGTCCCCAGACTCCATATTCACGGAAATGGTGAGCTAGTATATGTGTGTTGTTTTAAGCCACTACACTGGTGGTAATTTGTTACTCAGTAAAAGAAAACTAATACAGGAAGTTTTAACTATTCATTCCTAAAATAGGGTAATATTGAATTCCTGCTAGTGAGCAAGTGAGAGTTATATCCTTGAGCGCAAAGACAAGGTATTTTTCTTATCTTGTATACTCGAAAGTATCTATCATAATGTTGGGTTAGTAGAGCATCTTCTAATATAAATAGATAGATAGATAAGCAAATAAGTAAGTAAATAAATAATAACTAGCTAGCTAGAATTAATTCATTAATTTACAGTAAGTCATTTTTATTTCCTGTAATATTCTCTACCTAAAGAGAGAGGGTAGAAGACTACTAAAAATATTATCAAACTCTCTTGCATCAAACTCTCTTGCTTAAAGTACACCCTTTCACTCTAATACGTGGCACAGGCCCCGCATGATTTGCTTCTGCTTCCTTCATCAATTTCTTCTACCCCTTGTTCTTTTTCCGCATGCTCCAACCACACTACATTTCATTCCAATGATAAGCTTTCTTTTTTCTAATGGGAAGAGTATTATTATTCATGCAATAGCCCTTTTGTGAGAAATTAAATGAGATTATACATTAAATTAAATCAGAGCAATGTTTAGCTTCTAAAAAGCAAACAATGAATAATACTAGCTCTTAATAATTTTACTAAGACCTTTGCATATGTTGTTCCTTCACTCTGCAATGCTTTTCTTGCTGCTTTCTCCCTCTTTACCCAGCTAAGTAGTTGACTCAGCCTTCAGGTTTCAGTTTAAATACATTTATTTTGGAAGTCTTTCCTGACACCACCCACCACTGTCCCTAGATTAGGCCTCCCTGTTACATTGTGCCACAGTTGACTAGATTTTCCTTTCATAGCATTTGTTATAATGCCAAGTAAATGTCATTTATATGATTTATATGATTAGTAGTGTAAGGTCTGCTTCTTCTACTAAAACCACAAGGTTCATGAGAGTAAAGACCTTATCTGCCTTATTTACTATTGTTTCCCTAATTCCAGTATAGGGTCTGGCACATAAGATCTGTTCAAAACTATTTGTAAATGGTAAAAGAATTAATAAAGAAAGAAATGATTATAGGAAAAGCATTCACTGAGAAAGAGAGTATCAATGGAATGGGCCTTAAATTGTCTTGCTACAACTCTAAGATAAATAAAAATTGAAGAGGGCCAACCAATGTATTAAATGGAAACATATGTATTTAAATTTGGTGAAATTAATTTTGCCAAAGATATCAGATTAAAACCTTCTAATATCACATTATAGAAGAATTCAAAGAGTCACTCTAGCTGCAACTATAGTCATTATTTCAGGTATGGTTGGAAAAAAGCCAGAGTTGGCAGTTTCTCCCTCCATCCCTCATGCGTTATTAGGCTAAAGTTAGCTACTATAATAAACAAACTCCCAAATTTCAGAGGTACGATGAATGTTTACTTTGAGTTGTAACAATCTAATGTGGGTGTTTTAGTTAAGTGGCTTTTTTGTAGGCTGAGATTTAGGGATTCCAGTCTCCTCTCATCTTTTGACTCTGCCATCTTCCCCTGGGAGGGGAAAGAACAGGGTGACTATGAGTGAGAGGTTATTATGGACCACATTGGAAATGAAGCGTCTCATTCCTGCTACCATTCTGTGAGTAGCAACTTCAACATGGTGACACCGCAACGGAAAGTAGGCTGGAAATACTGCCAGGCTGTATCCTCAGGAAGAAAAGGAAGCTGATGTGGTGAGAGCTTAGCCAGTCTCTGCCACAACATGCAAAATGAAAAGTGCATCCTGTCCCCACACCACTCCAAACTTGAGGAGGTTTATACAACTGCAGATGGACTTTTTTTTAATACCAAAAACATATCTGTGACCTTCCAGAATGTAAAAATATATAGGCATTATGTTATGTCAAAATGACCCCAAATGCCATAAATTAAGCATGATAACAGTAACCTTGAATAAGTCAAGCATCAACCTTTCTATTACATAAAAACATTACTAAATTAGGCTTTTCCCCTCTCTATTTTTAACAGAATATTTGGGAATTTGATTATTACAGCCCAGTTATTTCAAAAATGAGTAACACTTCCACAGGGCACTGCTAAAATTCACCGAGGCATTTTAATTGCCTATGAATATTCAAAACCTCATTATTGTTGCAGTTTATAATTATCAAATTCCCTTGACAAAAATGTGTAGCGTACAATAAAAAAAGGCAATCCATTTAAAAGTGTTGACATCTATATTCAACCATTTCATATTAGTTCTTAGCTTTTGAGTTTGTATCATTACAATTCATTTTGGGGAGATACTAAGATTGTGGGCATTCTTTCCCCTTCAAAGTGCAGCCTGTTGATTGTGTACATTTCCTGCTTGGAGCATATGATATTTTATATAAGACATTACATGTATAGAACTGACATAAAATAAAGAATGAAAGTTGGATGGTGATAAAGATTTGTGTGCAATAGAAAGCAAAACCAGAAGTTAAGAATATCTTCCCTGGTTTTGGAAGAATCATGACGGTAAAGAGGCAATGGAAACAAATTTGTAATTCTAAGCACTGGAATACCACTGATGGTATTCCAATACCAAGATGAATTCCATTGAAAAAAATCACAATTTTCCCAACAAGTAGACCGACATCTTTATTTGATCATCAAAACAGACCTGGAATAAAGTCAAAGAAGCTATACAAGTCCTCCCCCAGTATGAGACAGGTTTTACTTAGATGTCTGTAGACTAATTTTTTCTTTCTACAAATATTTATGGAGTTCCTCCACATGCCAGGAACTTTGTCAGTAGGAGGAGACATATTGACGCATAAAGTAAAAGTAGTATCCTCAAGTAGCTCAGAACCCGTGCATCTCTATTTTCATATCCACGTTTTACCAATCTCTATTTTCTTTCCTTTTCTTTCTTTCACCTTCTTAATTCCCTTTTAAAAAATAGTCCTTCAGCAAACACTCACTTCATTTTCACTATGTGTGAGAGAATGTACTAGGTGATGGTATCTAGCTGCTCACGGTACATTCAGAGAGACAGACACATAAACCTACAATTATAGCACAGTGTGGAAGCTTAGTGATAAAAGCAGGAAAAAAAAAAAAAAGGATGTTTTAGTTCATGACCTGACCCAACCTTCAGGAAAACCTACTCTGAGAAGTTGACAACTGATTTAAATAATAAAATATCAATTTAAGTTAGTCAGTTAAGCAATAGTAGATCTGGGAGAGATGGTCCAAAATTCTAGGTAAAGGTAAAAGCAAGAAAAAGGCAAGGTGAAGAGAAAGAGCAGGAGTTATATATGGAGCTAAAAGTTTGGATTTCTTGCTGCAATCCAAAGGCTGGAAATTGAGCCCTAACCAGACCACTTGGACTGAAGTGGGAAAGAGGTAGATCCTTTGATGGAGAAAGGAGGCCTATTGGAAGGCCAATAGTCCACGTCAACATCAGCAATCACTGTGAGGTCTTAAGCTCAGCATTTTTGACAGATCAAGTAGAGCATAATAAAGAGGACTCTAGTGCCATGCTTCTCCAGAGATACAGGGAAAGATATGGAGATAACAGCAGGGTTATCTGAGTTTTTTTTTTTTCAAGATGTCTATTAGTGTATCCTCACTCCACTCCCAGCCTCATAAATCCAGAGATTTTGATCCATCCTTGAATAGAGAATGGGAAGTAGATGGGGCTCAGCCATATTCATTTTCTTATCATGATTTCCCTCCTCTGCTCCATCAAATCAATGATATAGAGGATTTGAATAATATATTATATATGATTGAGTTCATAAATACACAAAAAGATAATACATAATATTTAACTGTAGTGCTTGCAATGCAATAACACTAAATATTAGCAGCAAAGTTTTAACCACTTGTCAACTACTTGGAAACTGGATAACAATCTGAGACTTATTTGGGTATCAATTTTGATTAAAAAAAATTTGAAAGACAACTAGAGGCTATTTAGAAAATTAAAAGTGATAGCACAGCATGTTAAGTCACATGGAATGCTTTCAAACCTTTTTTAGAGGCGAATTCACCATATCTGTATACATAGCCTTGAAGATATGGCAGACTTTCTCACAGATTTCTGCTGAGTAATAGCATCGATTCCTTGCCTATATTCATATAAGTTTGAAATGCCCTAACATTTAATAGGGAAAGTTAACAGAAAGTACAACTTGAGGGAATAATTTTAAAACATGACATAAAAATAATTATCTTTTATATATAAGGAGTGTTTATAAGTGGATAGAAAAGGGCACATGCTATAATAGAAAAGAGACACATGACCTTAACAGGTAATTTAAGAAACAAGAGATACATGTAGCTAGCAAGCATATTAAAAATCTCAAGTTTATTAGCAAACAAAAAGGATGAAATTTATAACTAGATGCCATTTTTTTCCGATAAGAATTTGAGCTAATATTTATTAAATATTTAATCTATAAGAAGGTGCTGTGCAAAGCTCTACATGTATTAGTACATTTAATACAACCATCTTATAAGGGTGGGTACTATTATTATAATAGTTTTTATAAATGATAAAATTGAGACATACAAAGACTATGCATTTGTCCTTGGCAGTAGATCTTGAATCAAACCGACAAAAATTTAATACACAGCAGAACCTAGTGCTGGAGATGCTATAGCAGAATGGCATGCTTGCAGATACCGCAAGTTTAACTTGGTACAATTTTCCTAAAAAGCAACTTGTCAGCATAAATGAAAAGCTTTAAAGTCCATAAAATCTGTAAAATGCTCCACCTCTATGAATTTGTACTGAAGGAAAAAAGTCAGAGATCAGTGATGTTTAAGGAAGTTCACAGGAACGTTATGAAGAGAGCACAATTTTATAACCAAACATGAAAGGTATTTGGTTACAAATAATATGGCATACCCAGAAAGTGAAATCCTAAAAGGTCATTTAAAATAATTAACATAAGGATATGATAAGGTGGGAAAATGGCCATGATATAATGAAATAAATAAAAACAGTATTCAAGGGAAGTGGTTCAAAATGGTAGCATAGGGAGATTCTGAACTCATATCCTCTCACAGACACTACAAATCTACAGCTGCATGTGAAGCAATTCCCTCTGGGAAGGACCTGAAAACTAGTTGAACACCTCTTCCACAACAAAGGATAAAGAGGTCACATCGATATGGGTAGGAGATGCAGAGACATGGTCTTGCCAAAAACTCCATCCTTGGCATGGCAACTCACAATTGAGAGGGATTTCAAAATATGAAGCTTCTTCATGAGGAGTGAGGGGTTTGTGCCCCACATCAGGCATCCCAACTCTTGAGACCTGCATCAGTGGGATGAGTCACCACAATGCCTGGATTTGAAAACCAAAGGGGCTTGTGTCCAGGAGAACCATAGGGCTATAGCGTATGGAGAGTCTGCTCTTAAAGGGCTCATGCAGACTCACTTGTCGCAGGACCCAGTGCAAAAGCAACAGTGTGAATAGCAACTAGAACACATGAGAAGGAGATTCATTTGTTAGTGTTACAGCAACTGCTGGAAGAGCATGAATTTGTTGGGATCCTTTCCAGGGACAGAGGCACTGGCAGTTGCCATTTTTACATTTTCCATCTACCTTGCTAGTCCTGGCACTGGAGAGTACCATTTTTGCAATCTCTAGAGCTGATGGGCACATCCATCCCCCATTCTGCTCCTGCAGTCCCACCAAAGTCAGCTGGGCATGCATAGCGCACACACAGGACACCACTAGAGCACCTGGCTCTGGAGGATAGGGGCGGGGTTGCGATTCTGGGCTCCATGGGTCTGAAACTACTGAAGAGGCACTTCTAGGCACCCTCAACAACCAGGACCTTTCAAGAAAAAATCATGCTGCACAGACAATCACCAAGGCTCTAAGAGACAACAATGGGTGAGGGCATACTTAAATGATAAGGCTAATCTCCTATCCAAGACAACTCCTTCAAGACTAGGAGAGATAGCTAGATAGCTGTTGCACCTAATATGTAAAAATAAACCTAGAGAGGTAAGCAAAATGAGGAAACAAATGAATATGTTCCAGATGAAAGAACAAGATACAACCCCAGAAAAAGACCTTAATGAAATAGAGATAAGTAATTTGCCTGATAAAGAGTTCAAAGTAATGGTCATAAATATTATCTCTGAATTCAGGAGAAGAATGAATGCACATTGCAGGAATTCAACAAGGAGAGAGAAAATATAAGACAGTACCAAACAGAAGTCTCAGAGCTGACGAAAGCAATAACTGAACTAAAAAATACACTAGAAGGGTTCAACATCAGACTAGATGAAGCAGAGAAAAGGATCAGAGATCAGGAACACAGGTCAGTGGATCTCACCCAAACAGAGCAGCAAAAAGAAAAATGAATTTTAAAAAGTGAAGATAGCTTAAGGGACCTAAGGAAAAACATCAAAAGGAATAACATTTGCATTATTATAGGAGGTTCCAGAAAAAGAAGAAAGAGAGAAGGAGATAGAAGATTTATTTGAATAAATGATGAATGAAAACTTCCCTAACCTGGTGAAGGAAACAGACATTCAGATCCAGGAAGCTCAGAGGGTTCCAAACAAGATGCTCTTAAAGAGACCAACACCATGTCATAGTATAATCATAATGTCAAAAGTTAGAGAGAAAATCTTAAAAGCAGCAAGAGAAAACCAACTTGTTACATACAAGGGAACCCCCATAAGACTATCAGCAGAATTCTCAGCGGAAACTTTGCAGACCAGAAGGGAGTGGCATGATATATTCAAAGTGCTGAGAGGAAAAAAACCAAAAAACAAACAAAAACAAAAACAAACAAACAAAAAAAAACTTTCAACCAAGAATACTCTACATGGCAAGGTTTTCATCCAAAATTGAAGGAGTGATAAAAGAGCTTTTCAGGCAAACAAAAACTCAAGGAGTGAATCACCACTAAACTGGCCTTACTAGAAATGTTAAAGGAGTTTTTTAAGCTGAAAAAAAGGGCACTAATTAGTAAAAAGAAAACAATGAATATTACTCAGTAATATTGAGGTGGATGGAGTTAGCGTATGTCATACAGAGTGAAGTAAGTCAGAAAGAGAAAAACAAATACAGTATGCTAACACATATATATGGAATCTAAGGAAAAAAAGAAAAAAAAGGTCATGAAGAACCTAGTGGCAAGACGGGAATAAAGACACAGACCTACTAGACAATGGACTTGAGGCTATGGGGAGGGGGAAGGGTAAGCTGGGACAAAGTTAGAGAGTGGCATGGACATATATACACTACCAAACATAAAATAGATAGCTAGTGGGAAGCAGCCACATAGCACAGGGAGATCAGCTCGGTGCTTTGTGACCACCTGGAGGGGTGGGATGGGGAGGGTGGGAGCGAGGGAGATGCAAGAGGGAAGAGATATGGGAACATATGTATATGTATAACTGATTCACTTTGTTATAAAGCAGAAACTAACACACCATTATAAAGCAATTATACTCCAATAAAGATGTTAAAAAAAAAAAAAGAAAACATATGAAAGTTAAAAAAAAAACTCACTGGTAAAGGTAGATATATAGTAAAGTTAGTGAACTAATCACTTATAAAGCTAGCATGAAGATTAAAAGATGAAAGTAGTAAAAATAACTATAATTACATTAATCAGTTAAGGGATATACAAAATAAAAACACATAAAATGTGACATCAAAAATACAAAATGTGTTAGGGGGAGTAATAATTTAGAGTTTTAGAATGTGTTCAAACTTAATTTACTATCAAAATAAAACAGATTGCTTTTATGTATATATGGAGGCTCGTATATGTGAGCCTCATGGTAATATAAGATACACAAAAGATAATGAGAAAGGAACAAAGGAGCCTCAGCATAGCACTAAAGAAAGTCATCAAACCATAAGGGAATAAAGCAAGAGAAAAACAAAAGAACAGAAAGGAGCTACAAAACAGCTAGAAAATAATTAACAAAATAGTAATAAGTACATACCTATAAATAATTACTTTAAAGGCAAATGGGCTAAACTTGCCAATCAAAAGACACAGAATGGCTGAATAGATCAAAAAACAAGACTCCTCTATATGCAGCCTACAAGAGACTCACTTCAAATATAAGGACACACATAGACTGAAAGTGAAGGGATAGAAAAAGATGAATCATGCAAATGCAAACCAAAGGAAAGTTAAGGTAGCTAGGCTTATATAAGGCAAATAAAACCCCCCCAAAACTGTAAGAAAATAGAAAGATGGGCATTACCCATGTTAAATGGTTCAATCCATCAAAAAGATATAACATTTGGAAACACTTATGCACACAGCATAGGAGCACCTAGATATATAAAGCAAATATTAACAGCCCTAAAAGGAGAAACTGACAGCAATACAACAACAGTAGGGGATTTAGATGGCCAAAAAGCACATGAAGAGATGCTCAACATCATTAATTATCAGAGAAATACAAATCAAAACCACAATGAGGTATCACCTCACAGCGGTGAGAATGGCCACCATCAAAAACTCTGCAAACGATAAATGCTAGAGAGGGTGTGGAGAAAAGCGGACCCTCCTACACTGTTGGTGGGAATGTAAATTGGTACAACCACTATGGAGAACAGTATGGAAGTTCCTTAAAAAACTAAAAATAGAACTACCATATGATCCAGCAATCCCACCCTTGGGCATGTATCCAGAGTAAACCATACTTCGAAAAGATACATGCACCCCAATATTCACTGCAGCACTATTTACAATAGCCAAGACATGGAAGCAAGCTAAATGTCCATCAACAGAGGAATGGATAAAGAAGATGTGGTACATATATAGAATGGAATATTACTCAATCACAAAAAGAATAAAATAATGCCATTTTCAGCAATATGGATGGACCTAGAGATGATCATACTAAGTGAAGTAAGTCAGACAGAGAAAGACAAATATATATCACTCATATGTGGAATCTAATTTTTTAAAAAAAGATACAAATGAACTTATTTATAAAACAGAAACAGAATCACAGCTTTTGAAAACAAACTTATAGTTACCAAAGGGGAAATGTGGGGGGTGGGGGGAGGGAAAAATTAGGAGCTTGGGATTAACATACACACACTACTATATATAAAATAGGACCTACTGTATACCACAGGGAACTCTACCCAATATTCTGTAATAACTTATACGGGGAAAGAATCAGAAGAAGAATGAATATATGTATATGTATAACTGAATCACTCTGCTGTACACCTGAAACTAATATAACATTGTAAGTCAACTATGATCCAATAAAATAAAACATACACACACACACACACACACACACACACACACACAATAGTAGGGGATTTAATACCCTACTTACATCAATGGATAGATCATCCAGACAAAAAATAAGGAAACACTGGCCTTAAATGATACATTAGATCAAAAGAACTTAATAGATATATAGAGAGCACTGAATCTTAAACCAGCAGAATACACATTCTTCTTACAGGCACATCAAATGTTCTTTAGGACATACCACATGTTAGGCCACAAAATAAGTCTCAAAAATTTTAAGAGGACTGAAATCATATCAAGCATCTTTTCTGACCACAATGGTATAAAACAAGAAATCAAATAAAAGATGAAAACTAGAAAAATCACAAATATGAGAATAAATGACATGTACTGAACAACCAAAGGGTCAATGAATAAATCAAAGAAGAAATTTTAAAATACCTTGAGACAAATAAAAATGAAAATACAACATACCAATATTTATGGGATGCAGTAAAAGCAATTCTAAGAGTAAAGCTTATAGTGATAGAGGCCTATCTCTAGAAGCAAGGAAAATCTCAAATAAACAATCTAACTTTCCACCTTAGAAACTAGGAAAAGAAGAATAAATGAAATGTAAAGTAAATAGAAGAAAGGAAATAATAAAGGCCAGAGCAGAAATAAATGAAACAGAGGAAAAAAAAAAAAGAGAGAGAAAGAGAGAGAGAAAAAGAAAACAGAAAAGATCAGTGAAATTAAGAGCTGATTGTTTGAAAAGATAAACACAAATGACAAAACTTTAGCTAGACACGCTAAGATAAAACGAAGAGAGAGGAGTCAAATAAACAAAATTAGAAATGAAAGAGAAGTTACAACTGATACCAAAGAAATACAAAGGATCACAAGAGACTGCTGTGAGAAATTATATGGCAACAAATTCCTAGATTTGTTGAAATTATATGGATAAATTCCTAGAAACATACAATCTTCAAAAACTGAATCATAAAGAAATAGAAAATCTAAGTAGACTAGTTACTAGTAAGGAGATTGCATCAGTAATCAAAACAAAACAAAACAAAACAAAAAACCCACACAACAAACAAATATGCAGGTACAGAATGCTTCACTGGTGAATTCTACCAAACGTTCAAATATGATTTAATACGTCCCTTTCTCAACTTTTTCCAAAAAATTAAATACGAGGAAATGCTTCCAAACTCAGTTTACGAGGTCAGCATAACCCTGATATGTAAACTATACAAGGACAACAAAAAAATGAAAATTATAGGCCAATATCTCTGATGAACATAGATGCAAAAGTCCTCAACAAATTATTAGCAAACCAAATGCAACAATATGATAAAAGAATCATACACTTTGATCAAGTGGGATCACTCCAGGAAATCAAGGATGGTTCAGCATATTCAAATCAATCAATGTGATACACCACATTAACAAAAGGAAGGATACTGCAGAAATACAAAGGATCATGAGAGATTACTACAAGCAACTGTATGCCAATAAAATGGACAACCTGGAAGAAATGGACAAATTCTTAGAAATGCACAACCTGCCAAGACTGAACCAGGAAGAAAGAGAAAATATGAACAGACCAATCAAAAGCACTGAAATTGAAACTGTGATTAAAAATCTTCCAACAAACAAAAGTCCAGGACCAGATGGCTTCACAGGTGAATTCTACCAAACATTTAGAGAAGAGCTAACACCTATCGTTCTCAAACTCTTCCAAAATATAGCAGAGGGAGGAACACTCCCAAACTCATTCTACGAGGCCACCATCACCCTGATACCAAAACCAGAAAAAGATGTCACAAAGAAGGAAAACTACAGGCCAATATCACTGATGAACATAGACGCAAAAATCCTCAACAAAATACTAGCAAACAGAATCCAACAGCACATTAAAAGGATCATACACCATGATCAAGTGGGGTTTATTCCAGGAATGCAAGGATTCTTCAATATACGCAAATCAATCAATGTGATACACCATATTAACAAATTGAAGGAGAAAAACCATATGATCATCTCAATCGATGCAGAGAAAGCTTTCGACAAAATTCAACACTCATTTATGATAAAAACCCTGCAGAAAGTAGGCATAGAGGGAACTTTCCTCAACATAATAAAGGCCATATATGACAAACCCACAGCCAACATCATCCTCAATGGTGAAAAACTGAAACCATTTCCACTAAGATCAGGAACAAGATAAGGTTGCCCACTCTCACCACTATTATTCAACATAGTTTTGGAAGTTTTAGCCACAGCAATCATAGAAGAAAAAGAAATAAAAGGAATACAAATTGGAAAAGAAGAAGTAAAGCTGTCACTGTTTTCAAATAACATGATACTATACATAGAGAATCCTAAAGATGCTACTAGAAAACTACTAGAGCTAATCAATGAATTTGGTAAAGTAGCAGGATACAAAATTAATGCACAGAAATCTCTGGCATTCCTATACACTAATGATGAAAAATCTGAAAGTGAAATTAAGAAAACACTCCCATTTACCATTGCAACAAAAAGAATAAAATATCTAGGAATAAACCTACCTAAGGAGACAAAAGACCTGTATGCAGAAAATTATAAGACACTGATGAAAGAAATTAAAGATGATACAAATAGATGGAGAGATATACCATGTACTTGGATTGGAAGAATCAACATTGTGAAAATGACTCTATTACCCAAAGCAATCTACAGATTCAATGCAATCCCTATCAAACTACCAGTGGCATTTTTCAAAGAAGTAGAACAAAAAATTTCACAATTTGTATGGAAACACAAAAGACCCCGAATTGCCAAAGCAATCTTGAGAACGAAAAATGGAGCTGGAGGAATCAGGCTCCCTGACTTCAGACTATACTACAAAGCTACAGTAATCAAGACAGTATGGTACGGGCACAAAAACAGAAATATAGATCAATGGAACAGGATAGAAAGCCCAGAGATAAACCCACGCACATATGGTCATCCTAGCTTTGATAAAGGAGGCAAAAATATACTGTGGAGAAAAGACAGCCTCTTCAATAAGTGGTGCTGGGAAAACTGGACAGGTACATCTAAAAGTATGAAATTAGAACACTCCCTTACACCATACACAAAAATAAACTCAAAATGGATTAAAGACCTAAATGTAAGGCCAGACACTATCAAACTCTTAGAGGAAAACATAGGCAGAACACTCTATGACATAAATCACAGCAAGATCCTTTTTGACCCAGCTCCTAGAGAAATGGAAATAAAAACAAAAATAAACAAATGGGACCTAATGAAACTTAAAAGCTTTTGCACAGCAAAGGAAACCATAAACAAGACAAAAAGACAACCCTCAGAATGGGAGAAAATATTTGCAAATGAAGCAACTGACAAAGGATTAATCACCAAAGTTTACAAGCAGCTCATGCAGCTCAATATCAAAAAAACAAACAACCCAATCCAAAAATGGGCAGAAGACCTAAATAGACATTTCTCCAAAGAAGATATACAGATTGCCAACAAACACATGAAAGGATGTTCAACATCATTAATCATTAGAGAAATGCAAATCAAAACTTCAATGAGATATCATCTCATACTGGTCAGAATGGCCATCATCAAAAAATCTACAAACAATGAATGCTGGAGAGGTTGTGGAGAAAAGGGAACCCTCTTGCACTGTTGCTGGGAATGTAAATTGATACAGCCCTATGGAGAACAGTATGGAGGTTCCTTAAAAAACTAAAAATAGAACTACCATACGACCCAGCAATCCCACTACTGGGCATATACCCTGAGAAAACCATAATTCAAAAAGAGTCATGTACCAAAATGTTCATTGCAGCTCTATTTACAATAGCCAGGACATGGAAGCAACCTAAGTGTCCATTAACAGATGAATGGATAAAGAAGATGTGGCACATATATACAATGGAATATTACTCAGCCATAAAAAGAAACGAAATTGAGTTATTTGTAGTGAGTTGGATGGACCTAGAGTCTGTCATACAGAGTGAAGTAAGTCAGAAAGAGACAAACAAATACCGTATGCTAACACATATATATGGAATCTAAGAAAAAAAAAAAAAAAGGTCATGAAGAACCTAGGGGCAAGACGGGAATAAAGACACGGACCTCCTAGAGAATGGACTTGAGGATATGGGGAGGAGGAAAGGTAAGCTGGGACAAAGTGAGAGAGTGGCATGGACATATATACACTACCAAACGTAAAATAGATAGCTAGTGGGAAGCAGCCACATAGCACAGGGAGATCAGCTCGGTGCTTTGTGACCACCTAGAGGGGTGGGATAGGGAGGGTGGGAGGGAGGGAGATGCAAGAGGGAAGAGATATGGGAACATATGTATATGTACAACTGATTCAGTTTGTTATAAAGCAGAAACTAACACACTATTGTAAAGCAATTATACTCCAATAAAGATGTTAAAACAATAAAATAAAAAAGGAAGGATAAACATCATATGATCATCTCAAAAGATGCAAAAAAAAAAAAGCATTTGGAGAAATTAAGAAAAAAATTCCCATTTACAATAGCACCAAAAAGAATTAAATATTTACAAATAAACTTAACCAAGGGGGTGAATGGCTTGTACACAGAACACTGTACGAATTTGGTAAAAGAAATGAGGAGGACACAAATAAATGGGAAGATATTATATGTTCATGGTTTGGAAAAATTAATATTAAAAAGTCCATACTCCAAAGCATTCTATAAATTCAATGCAGTCCCTATCAAAATTCCAATAGCATTTTTCACAGAAATATAAAAAACAGTCCTAAAATTTGTATGGAACCACAAAATAACCCAAATAGCCAAATAAATCTTGAAAAAGAAGAACAAAGCTGAAGGCATGATGCTTCTTGATTCTAAATCATATTACAAAGACACAGTAGTCAAACTAGCATGATACTAGCATGAAAGTAGATACAGAAATCAATGGAACAGAACAGAGATCCCAGAAATAAACCCATGCATATATGGTCAATTAATTTGTAACAAAGGAGGCAAAAATAAAGATTGGGGAAAGGACTGTCTCTTCAAGAAATGGTGTTGGGAAAACTGGAAGGCCACATGTAAAAAATTGAATCTGGACCACAATCTTCCACCATACACAAAAATTAACTTAAAATGGATTAAAGACTTGAATGTAAAACCAGAAGCCATAAAACTTCTAGAAGAAAACATAGGTGGTAAGCTCCTTAACATTGTTTTTAGTGATTTTTTCTTTTTTTTTTTAGCTGACTCCAAAGGCAATGGCAACAAAAGCAAAAATAAACCAATGGGACTACGTCAAAAAAAAAAAAAAATCTGCACAGCAAAGGAAACCATCAACAAAATACAAAGGCAACTTAGTGAATGGGAGAAGATATTTTCAAGTCGTATATTCGATAAGTGGTTTATATCTAAAATATATGAAGAACTCATACAACTTAACAGCAAAAAAAAAAATCCGATTAAAAAATAGGCAGAGTATCTGAATAGACATTTTTTCAAAGAAGACATACAGATGTCCAACAGGCACATGAAAATATGCTCAATATCACTAATCATCAGGGAAATGCATATCAAAACCACAATGAGATATCACCTCATCACACCTGTCAGAATGGTAATTATCAAGGATAAGAAATAACAAGCGTTGGTGAGGAGGTGGTGAAAAGGAAATTCTCATGCACTGTTGGTGGGAATTGAAAACAGTACAGAGGTTCTTCCAAAAATTAAAAAGAGCACTACCATATAATCCAGCAATTCTACTTCTTATTCATCCAAAGAAAATGAAAACACTAATTTGAAAAGGTATATGAACCCCTATGTTCATTGCAGCATTATTTACTATAGCCAAGAAATGAAAAAAACCCAAGTCCATTGATAGATGAATGGATAAAGAAGATGTGGTATATGTGTATACTGTGGAATTCTACTCAGCCAAAAAACAGAATGAAACACTGTCATTTGCAACAACATGGATGGACGTTGAGGGTATTATGCCAGGTAAAATAAGTCAGAGAAAGACAAATATCACATGACCTCACTTATCTGTGGAATATGAAAACACAACAAAGAAAACAAAACAGACTCACAGATACAGAGAACAAATGGCTGGTTGCCAGAGGAGAGGGGGTATAGGGGTGGGTGAAATGAGGGAAAGGGATCAAATGGTGTAAACTTCCACTTATAAATAAGCCATGAGGATGTATTGTACATCATGGAGACTACAGTCAATAATATTTAGCCAATTTTAAAGTTGCTAAGAAAGAAAATGTTAAAAGTTCTCATCACACAAAAAAAATTTTGTAACTCTGTATGGTGACAGATGGTAAATAGACTTATTATGGTGATCATTTCAGAATACATGCAAATGTCAAGTCATTATGCTGTACACCTAAAACTGATATAATGCTGTATGTCAAACATCAACAAAGAAAAAATGTAAACACTAGAAGTAAAACATGTTTAACCATGCTGGATCATTTTCATACATTGAAGAATAATGAAACAATGAACTGTTATTTTGCAACTGCTCACTTACAAAAAAACAGTATTCAAACTTTAAAAACTATGAATATAAAGTTTCATTTTACAAATTCTGTAATTAAACACATACATTAACACACTCACCAACAAATACAGCAAATATAAGGGAAAATAAACCAAAAAATTAACAGAGGAGAGTCGTTAGAAGGCGTACTTTAGTTTTCTCCTTTTCTGCATAATTTTTACAACAAGAATATTAATTTTTTAATTACAAAAAAGGAGATTAATATTTAATGTGTGCATTTCATGTGTCTCAGATTTTGAGGCCTGTAGAATCAGGTAGAGTCAACACTGTCACAAAATGACAGCTGTTATCAAACATAGGGTCTCATTTAAATTAATGAGTAAATATCCTTCACAGCAGATGTGTAAACAGGACCCTGATTAATGAATATGCTAACTGTTCTCTGCTACACATATTAACCTCTGTTTGGTTTTTAATTGCCACACAACCTTATGAGAAAATTTATCATTTCCAGTCAAATCCCTAAGTTACAATTGCAGAACTTTTCTAATACTGCTTTCCTGACGTCGAGAATTGTCTGGGATAAGGATGACATATAGTCTCTTGTCACCACCTACAGCTCCCATTTGTTTGCCATCAGCTTTCCTGGAAAGCTCTCAGGCAGGTCCTGTTTAGGGAATGGTTCCTATTCTGGTAAAATGGGAATAAAGACAGCTACTTGCACACAGTGCAGGAAACTGTTAAGCCAGCGAGTCTTGTTTTGAGCCTGACTCCACGTGTCTCTGTCCTGTTCTTTTCATATTTTTCTGTTTAATTCTTTTACAAGAGCTCTGAATTCTGCCACAGTATTCCCATTTGGACTCCCAGGTCTATGGCACAAATGGCACCTCCTATAATTGCATATTGTAGAAACTGCAGAAGTCCTTGTTTTCCTTTGCTCAGTACCACACTGCTCAAGCTAGACTCTGAAATCAAGCTTCCTGGGGTTATCTCTGGTTTCTAATTTCATTTCTAAGTCAGTGATTCTCAACCTTGGCTCTGCATTGGTTTAACCTAGGGAGCTTTAAAAATTTCCAGGGCCCAGCATACCAGCAAGCACCCAAGAATAATTAAATCGGAATCTTTGGAGGTCTGTCCTAGGCAAATGTAAAGCCCCCCAGGTGACTCCATTGTGAAGCCAAAGCTGAGAGGTCTAAGTTTTGGTCTTCTCAAAGTGAAGACAATTTCAATACAGTCAGCCCTCCATATCCTTGGGTTCTACATTCCTTGATTTAACCAACCTGGGATCAAAAATAAAAAAAAAAAAATTCTAGAAAGCTCAAAAAAGCAACACTTCAATTTGACGCATGCTGGCAACTAGTTACATAGCATTTACATTGTATTTACAACTATTTACATAGCATTTACATTGTATTAGGTATTATAAGTAATCTAGAGATTATTTAAACCATATGGGAGGGTGTGCTTATATGCAAATACTATACCATTTTATATAGGGGCCTTGATGTGCAGATTTTAGTGTTCACCAGGGTCTGGAACCAATTCCCTGCAAATACCAAGGACTACTATACTTATTTTTGAGAACTTTTTTCCATTCTATTCCCTCAGGGCAATTCTGAGCCTCCTTAGCAGTATCAGAGACACCTATCAACTGAAATTAAAAGATGTCAAAACTGCCATCAACCCAAACAAACTAGTTAGCAAGGTAATGAACCATTTTCCACTCTAGTCTTCTTTTAGTGCAGCAGAAATGGTAATAACATGCAGGAGATGCAAGACAAGGAGCATCCATGAGCTACTGATTTCTTTCCACTGGTTTCCACAGTAGTAGCAGGAGAGAGGATGGGCAAATATCACGCACAACACCCTTCCAGGCACATGGTTTTATTAACGCTCCTTTACCCACCTCCCCACCCACCCAAGCCTTACCCCAATGGATCTCACTTATGTCATCTACTCTTCGTCATCTAATCCCAAACTCCATTTAAATTTGCTCCAAGTGAAGCTCACAGGAATGTTGTTTCATACTATACAGGTGTTCATTTCATTAGTTAGTGGCTTGTTTTATCTGGTTAAATGTCCCATGACCTAACGTCACCAATTTATCACATGTTGTTTCTACTAAGTACATATAAACTCAAAATGTCTTCATATATATGTGTATCTATATAAGTATACATTTGTTTGACTGAAAAAAAACCTTTCATTTATATAATATTTTTTGGAGTTAATACTTAACTTAGAAATCCTTTTTTTTTCTGATACGACCAACGGGCCTCCGAAGCAATATTACTTATTGTCTACTTCAGCTGGTTGCGTAGACTGAGAGAGGGCCTGGATAGCTTGTAGAACAGTGGTAAATATTGGCAATGGTAAACGTTCTAAAATATGTGAGCAACTGCTTTTGTAGTGACCCAGATTAGGTATTGACTCTCAACTAAACCTGCCCTTTTTTAAAAAGTATGTACATATTTACAATAGAATATTACTCAGCCATAAAAAGGAACGAAATTGGGTCATTTGTAGAGACATGGATGGACCTAGAGACTGTGTCATACAGAGTGGAGTGCAGTAAGTCAGAAAGAGAAAAACAAATATTGTATATTAACGCATATATGTGGAACCTAGAAAAATGGTACAGATGAACCAGTTTGCAGGGCAGAAATGGAGACAAAGATGTAGAGAACAAACCTATGGACACCAAGGGGGGAAAGTGGCTGGGGTGGGGGCGGGTGGTGGGATGAATTGGGAGATTGGGATTGACGTGTATACACTAATATGTATAAAATAGATAACTAATAAGAACGTGTTGTATAAAAAATTAATAAAATAAAATTCAAAAAAAATATATGTATTGAACACCTGTGCCAGCTACTGTTCTAGGCCCTAGGGATATAGCAGTGGGGAAAAAAAGAAAAAAATATCTCTCTTTGTTGGAGTTGATATTCTAATGAGAGGATTAAAAAAACAAAATAAACAAGTAGAAAAAAAAGTATGATTTTATAAAGTCAGCAAATAGGTACTTATTTAATATAACAATTCTCAAAAATTTAAATGCTATGCAATTTCTCAAAAATAAAATGCCGGGCTTCCCTGGTGGCACAGTGGTTAAGAATCTGCCTGCCAATGCAGGGGACATGGGTTCGAGCCCTGGTCTGGGAAGATCCCACATGCCGCGGAGCAACTAAGCCCATGTGCCACAACTACTGAGCCCACGCGCCACAACTACTGAAGCCCATGCGCCTAGAGCCTGTGCTCCGCAACAAGAGAAGCCACCGCAATGAGAAACACGCGCACCGCAATGAAGAGTAGCCCCCGCTCGCCTCAACTAAAGAAAGCGTGCGTGCAGTGACGAAGACCCAACACAGCCAAAAATAAATAAAATAAATAAATTTATTAAAAATAAATAAATAAAAAATAAATAAATAAAATGCCTTTGAACTGGAATAATATCCCTTTCATAACCTGAACCCTTTCATTAGTGATTTTGCAACAATACTCTTATTTTTTCCTTCAAATTAAGCAAAGTTATTTTGAGAATCAAATGAAAGAGAAGTAATTATGACTATACTTCTGTTTGTATTTGTGAAAATGGATGTATCTTGAAAATAAGCATTGGCAAATGTATCCGGAGCTTAAATTAGCTTAAGGAAAGTCAAGTAAAATAAATTAGGCTGCAAGATTAAAAGAAATTATTGTACTATGTCTTTTCTACCTCACTCCTCATTGTTTGGTTTTCATGGGGATCTAAGGCTAGGGGAGAATTTAGAATGCATTAGCTGCAGCAGAAAGAACAGCAAAAGTGAGAGAACATGGAGTTTGGAAGGAACAAAAAGGGAGAGGTACATAGGAAAGAATGGAAAGGATGGGCAATGCTGAGTGTCACAATTTCCAGGACCTCATTATCCTCCCTTCTTAGTTATGCCCCTGGGGATTGTGGGTGCTGCAAATTTAAAAACAGATGTTTGGCATGACATGAGGTTTTATGATTGTGTAGAATAATCACACCATGAGAATGAGGAAAAGCTCAGTCCCATCCTAATTCAGAGAAAAGCTTTCAGCAAGGTTTTATAAGTTCTAAAAGTATAATAATTCCTAAGTCCCTGCCAAGAAATCTATCACCTTCAAACTTCAAAATACAGTCACTGGCTTCCTTATTGGGGGCAATGGAGAAGGTGAAACGCCCCTTTTAGGAGAGACAACTGGAGTTTCCCATCTTAATCTTCTTTCCTGGGCAGTCCTGTTGTGCCCAAAACACAACATACACATGATATAGAAAAGGGTTCATAGTGAGAAGCCTTGACAAACGCCCACATCTCTAAAATTTAGATTTTATATGCCAGAAAGTGTGAAGCATAAATTATATCCTTTTGCCATTAAGAGAACTGTTTACAGAGAGGTTTAACTGAGGTCAATGTCTGCAGGAATATTTGTTTAAAACAGACATTTTCATTATGATTAACAAACACTTATATAGCATGTAAGTACCAGGTACTATTCTAACTTTTACAAATATCCAACTTATATAATCCTCATATTAATTCTACTTAGTAGACAATACTATTATCAAACCATTTTTTAAAATGGGGAAATCTGAAGTGGAGATAGTCTTAAGTGACTTGTCCAGTGGTGCAAAGTTAATAGAGATGGAGCTAGGATAAAATGCAGGGGCTCTGGGGCCAGAGGCCATGCCCCTAGGCACTCTGCCATGTAACCTTTAACTTAGTGAGGAAAGGAAGCCTTTCTGGCCAATGCATGGGCATGCAAAGCCCACCTGCCCAGAGAATTCTGGCTTAGACTGGCAGGAGGGTCATAGATTTAAAGTTTTCTGTTTAATTTTATTTACAATTTAACTTTCATAGTATATGTTCAGATAATTATAAACAATATATATGCTAACACAAATCAGCAGTTTAAATGAAATAGCTGCAAATGAAATTTTTGAAAAGAAATGAAAGTATTAACAACTATTGTTGGAATACATGTTCCTGGATCCTGAACTGTAAACTTAGCTTTTAAAATCCCCATTTTATGCTAAGATTAAGTAAGGACTTACCATGTGCTAGGTACTTGTCAAAGTTATTTAATTCTAATAACTTATTAACGCCTCATGACAAATCCTACAAGGTAGGTGCTATTACTATTCCCATGAGGAAAGTAAAGATGAGAAATGTTAAATAACTCTTAGCAAGTACCTTAGAGATGCTTGTTTTAGGTGGGTGACTTGGACTAGGGGTACTGGTCTTGGAGACAGAAAGAATGTGAAATGAATTTGAGACACACTTTGGAGCTCGAACCCACTTAGTGTTTTCATGGACACTTTAAGGTGAACATGTTAATGCAAAACAAGCCTAATTAGTTGGTATTTCTTGTAAGGTGCTTTTCCTTTTCTATTTAGAAATATGTCCTGACGTTTGTAAAGGGGCTTTCAATTTACAAAGCACTTTCTTAACAACAGCAATAAGCAATTACAACCACTGAACTGAGTACTCACCATGTACTAGAGGTGGGGATTTTACGGCTTGAAGATGTTAAATGCTAAGCACTTCAGAGGTATATGTGCTCTGACTTATTCTTGCAAATGTCTTCTTAAGAAAGTAATGCTATTATTGTCTCCTATTTTACAGATGGGGACTCTCAGGCTGAAGAAGGCTGGTAGCTAGCTAACAGTTTATCCTAATTCTAGGCCTGGGTTTGTTCCTAACACTACAGTTGCCTCCAGTCAGGTGTGGAATCCAATCTGAAAAAGTTGAGAAAGGTCTTTACAGGTACAAGAACTCTTCCTTCAGCCAGTGGCCTTGAATTACCCAGATTGTCTGCATTTATAATCAGAGCCTCATTCCTAAGGGGACTCACACTTTACTAAGCTGTGTAAAACACATGCACACTCACACACAACACACACACACACACACACACACACACATATATATGAATTATCTCTATGGAAATATATAGGAATATGAAATAGTCTCATGTTAAACATATAAGCTATAAATGAGTATGAAATATAAACTTAAATATATATATATATTCAAAGTTGAATATATATACATTCAAACTTGAATATATATATATATGTGTGTTCCCTAAGTACCTCTCACCAAAAGAATGCTCTATTTCCTAATGTGGCCAGTCTCCCTAGCTATTCTTTTAAAACCAAGTCTACAATTCACAGCACTATCAGAAACCTAAAAGAGAGCTCAGGACTTTACTCCTTTTGCAATTTATGAAAGCAGAAACCTACACGCTGAGCCATGACCCATAAGAAAAAACGAGGCCCTAGCAAATATTAAGGCCTTCAAAAACATGGCATATCTATCAGCTACCAGCATGCAAACATGTAAAAACTAGAGAAGTAAACGTATAGCCACTCCTATTTCTCTAGTGATTGAACAGAGAAATCTGTACCTGGAGATGGGCGCTAGTTTTGATGAAAGAAAAGCAAGCATGGGCTCTGTCCCTTTAACAGAATAAATTTTAAAAATGTACTAGCTAATCATTCCAGACATTGCCTAGCTTAAAATGCTCTGTGTAGAGTGGCAAATATTTACACTAAGCCATCATCAAAAATCTGGGAGACTTGTCAGTCCAAATGGAATGATTCATCTGTAAGATAAGCAATCAATAACAAAGAACTTGAAATTCTATCTCTTGGAATTATTCAAAAAATGAGAAGAGTGATTCATTCAATTTTTAGTAAATTTTTATGGTTTGCATATAATGTGTCAGGTTCAGTTCTAAGAATTAGGGAGAGATGAACAAGGCAGGTATTGATCTTGTGGTAGGAGAATTCTAAGATGACCCCCAACCCTAATGACTCATGCCCTTGTATAAACCTCCTCTTAATAGTAGGTGAGACCTGGAAATACGAGAAGGTATCATTCCTGTGATTATTTTACTAATCAGTTGACTTTGAGTTAATCAAAAGGGAGATGATAACTGGTTGGTCTGACCTAATCTTGTGAGCCCTTAAAAGAAGGCAAAGCTCTAGAGAGACTTTCCTGCTTGCCAGAAGGAAGAAAGCAAATAGTTCCCATGTGCCTAGGGAGAGGGAAGCCTCTGAAAGCTGAGGACCTCAGTCCTACAGCCACAAGGAATTTATTTTTGTCAATATCTTCAACGAGTTTGGAAGAGGACACTGAGCCTCAGCTTAGAGTGACCCTCCCCCCACCACCAGACACCTTGATTTGAAGTCTTCTGAGACCCTGAATAGAGTATCCAGCTAACCCCTCACCCATGGGAACTTCACAATAAATATATGTTGGTTTAAACCACTAAGTTTATAGCAATTTGTTACATAGCAATAGAAAACTAATACAGCTTTTTGGTAGGAAAAATGATGAAATTCTCCAGCCTCCAAATTTTCCCTTTCTTTTGTAATCCCCTAACCTTTCATGCCTGAGATTGTATCCCCCTGCCTCTATAAGTAAGGTGTCAGGAAGGTGAGCAGAAAAATGAAAGAAAGGGGAAGAAATACATGACCTCATCAAATCATATGCTAGACAAAAGGAGATGGAGCCAGTAAACACATTTTCTCCAGGATTATAAGCCCTGCTACCATGGTGATCAATAACATTATCTTCAAAGCCATCAACTGAAGAAATGCAAAATCAAGGGGTAACAGATAAGGCCATCAGAAACACTAGTCCCCAAGAGGAGTGGGTTCCAAATAAATGAAATGACCAACTTTCAGGACACTTTATAACAGGAACCAGAGCATAGCAGGTAGATACCCCTAGGCAAAAGGAAGTTCAGGTGGAGGAATGCACACTTCATCTCCCTCTGAAAAGTAGTTTGGCATTGATGCATACATTGTAACATAGGAAACTAATTGGCACCAAATGTAAGAAGCAATTTTTACTGTGAGTGTTGAAAGTTTCTTTTCTCTTTGAAATCGCACTTTTAACTTGGAACCACACACAATGCAGACTTCAGCTGCTGCTGTGTCTAGATTTTCATTAAAACACACATGCCATATGCAGTATTTTGATCTTGGAAGTGCTTGATATGTTAATAGTCTTGCTTTCTATTTGTGAACTTGGCATCACTCTTATTTGGTGGGCGTGATGAACGAAAAACGGCTGGGTGGTGGGAGGACAGAATGCCCTTCACTGAACAAAGGCGAACGCTTCTAAACAGGCTATTATCTCACTCAGCCATGGTCAGAGAACCTATATATATGAGAATTACAGTCGAATTCTGCAAGAGTAATGCTCTATTAAAAAACTCACTTGGCCCTTTTTTTCATTGCTTCCAAAAATTCACTTGAATCGCAAACTCCTTAGGAGGAGATCATGAACTCCTTTCTACTTAAAATCTCTATGACAGAAACCCACAACACCTAAATAAAAAGGGAATTGAAGCTCCACTGTGATGATCATTCAATAGCTAATCTCAGATCCCCAGGCTCCTGTAAAAAAAAAAAAAAAAAAAAACCTTTCTCAGTAGACATCTCCTATCTTCGGAATCTCTTTGAACACTGATTTAAAAAAAAACACCCAAAGACAATCAGTTCAGTAAAAAGAAACGAGCCACTGTATAATAGTTCTGATATAAGTGCAATTAAAAAATATGCCTAGTGTCTTGCTTTGATAGTCATTATAATCATGAAAAACATATGTTCATGTGAATATCAAATCTTAACATTTTTTTGAAAGTGCAACATCGGAAAACACTTGTGCTAAGAGATTTGGGAAGATACAAAATACAAATGAACACATGAATGGATAAACATGCAAAAATAAGATATTCCTTGCCTTCCAAGAACTCATTATCTATTGAGACAGAGACATACATGGAGAACTCTGATACTCAGCTGTCCCTGGTTAGTGCTACAGTGACATTATTTGAAAAAGAGCACAACAGAAAGACAAATGAGTTCCAGCTGGGGAAACCAGGAAGACTGCTTGGAGGAGGTTAGAAGTAAGTTTCCCTTTTTAAGGAAAGATGTTCATTACTCTAGAATTCAGATAGTGATTATAATAACGGCCCTTCATGTTAACCATGTGTCAGATCCTATGACTGATGCTTTTTTTTTTGTTTTTATTTTGAGATAACTGTAGATTCACACGCAATTGTAAGAAATAACACAGAGAGACTGTACACCCTTCACTCAGTTATCAAAATGGTAACATCTTGCATAACTATAGTACAGAATCAAGGCAAGAAATCAACATTGACCTTAATCAGACCTTATTTCACCAGCTATACATGCACTCATGTGTGTGTGTTTGTGTACGTGTATTTAGTTGTGTGTAATTTTATCACATGTGTAAATTTATGTGACCATCACCACAGTAAAGATATAGAACAGCCAGTGGGGGTTTTTTTGTGCATGTTCACATTAATATTTACAGATGATATTTATTGAGTTCTTGTTATGTACCATCCTCAGCACTAGGCATTTACCTTCATTGGTGATATAACTGTTCTCTACAGAATAAATGGCAGAGACATCCATTGTTTTTATCAATTGGCCTTCTTAGGTAACACTACTCTAATATTCCTCTGGATAACCACCCTGTCTTTGTGGCCTCTAGTGATTGACTCCTAACTATAGGTTCAAGGTTGAGCATACAACTCAGATTTGTTTGTCTTGGCCTTGTGATAGGCACACAACTTAACTGGAGGTATTAAGACCTCCAGTTAAGTAGGTATTTCTGAAAGTCTTTCCTCCTTCACTGAACTTGACCTGAAATGTTGTAGATGTAGAGACACTGGCAGCCATCTGACTACTTCATGGAGACTGACAATGATAGCGACATGAAGGACAGTGGTTGATACATGGAGAGAGACAACATTCTAATGGTGTCATTTAAACTCCTGAAAGCAGAAGGACCTGGCAACAGGCTACCCTTTCATTTTTCAGTTAACTGAGACATATTCCTATTTCCTTAAGCCAATTTAAATCAGGTTTTCTGTTACTTGTAGCAAAAGACTCCTAACTGATATAAAGATACTCTTATTATATACATTTTTTAATGGGAAAACTGAGGTACAGAGATCTTAAAATAATTTGCTATTTTAAGGAAATAAGAAAAAGGAAACCCAGTTTGTACAGAATGGAACCAAGGTTGAAACTAGACACTATGAGTCTAGATGCTCTACTCTAAGGGCTAGGATATTATGGACCAATGTCATTATGTCATTTGGACCAATCAACAGGGGGTTTGATTCCTCATTGTATAGATGAGGAAATAGATCTGAGAAGTTTGGAAGATAATTGCAACAATTTGCTACATTAAAAAAATACTTCAAAACTTAATGACTCATTACCGTTTTACTTGCTCATGATTCTTTTTGCCTGCAAATTGGTCCAGTACAGCAGGGGAAATCTTCTGCTTGTCTCTCCTGGGGGTCACTCATGTGGCTGCAGCTAGATATTAGATAGTCTGTGGGGTGATTGGTATGGGAAGCATTAATGAGGATGGCCCATCTGTGATCCATGGGTCATTCATCCTCACAGGTAAGCAAGGTGAGCAGTAGTGGAAGAGTTTCCAGCAGCAATAGCGGGGCAAAGAGCAAGTGCTTTTCAAGCTTCTGGTTGTATCACATTTGCTCATGTCCCATTGGCCAAAGCAAGTTGGGTGGCCAAGGCTTTTGCACCATATCATACTGTACCTCTCCCATATACATGAAGAAAGGGTTACTAGGCAGAAGGAATAGGGACAGGAAGGTGTTAGATAAGATAGAATACAGTGAAAGATCAGGAAGGCAATGTTAAGAGGAGACAATGACGCTGAAGGTTTCACGAAGGAAGTGACATCAACGGGTCTCACAGTAGCAGTTGAACAGAGGGAAAGGAGGGGAGGAGGGAGGATGTGTAGCTAAGGGAAAATGCTTTCAATTAAGTAATGGAGCTGCTTACGTTCTTGGAGTCCCATGGGCTGCAATATAGAATGAATGAGTAGAACTGGTCTGAGAACAGTTTACAAAATACTCAGAAGACATGTTGTGGAAGGTTAAGAGCCTTCTACCTTCCAGGCCGAGGGAGCTACAGGTTACTTGGGCAACACGGCATTTTAAACTCTTCGGATTTTAACATTTTCTAACTAATTGCCCTTTCAGTTGCTCTGCCCTACTGCTACTATGAAGGAGCTATATTTTATGTCAATAGATTTAACACCTTTCAAATTAAAGAAAATAAATACAAGTACTTTGAAATTATGCATATGTTTCAGAATCATGTGTTAAGGCCATCTATGTCTACGTAAAACGTAAAAAGTTATAGATATTTCCTATTTTGGGTAATCTCTAGAATTACCAGAAATGTAATTATGCAACTGCTAATAATCTTGGTTATTTAGCTGAGAGCCATATAAATTTTATAAGGCAATAAATCTTATTAAATGTTCCCTGGAGTATCAATTGATTCATTAACTTATAATAAATGCTTTTAAAATGCAAATTAAATAATAACTGGAAACACCTCAGTTAAATGTCACCAGGATACCTATTATATATTTCTAGTAGAGATATGCATTTTCTCTTCCCTTTAAAG
Organism: Eubalaena glacialis; assembly: GCF_028564815.1. Taxonomy (NCBI): domain Eukaryota; kingdom Metazoa; phylum Chordata; class Mammalia; order Artiodactyla; family Balaenidae; genus Eubalaena; species Eubalaena glacialis. Next base: position 97,025,229 of record NC_083722.1, on the reverse strand, counting down.
CAGTGTGTTCATAAGCAGTTAGTCAATAAGATGGTTACTATGCTCAGGGGGGTGTCGTGGGGGGGTGTGGGTATGGAGAGGAGGGCTTGGTGAATTAAATTCTAACTTAAAATGATCAATCAGATCATTCAACTCAGAATCTCTTTTTTAAGAGTAAGTCTTTGTACAGCCACTCTGAAAAGCTACTTGGCAAAATATCAAAAGTGTCTTGTCCTTCCACTCAACAATTTCACTTCCAGGAAACTATTTCTGAAATAATCAGAAAGCCATTCAAAGATACAGGTGTAAAGACGTTCATTGCGGCAATATTCTAAATGTGTGACAATGTCTCAATCGATCTGGTGTTTTTATTTGATGAAATGTTATTCAGAAATTTCCAATGATATTTCTAAAAGATATCTAATTACATGGGGGAAATTCATATAATGTATCATTAATGGCTTTTGTTATAATATTTATTTTTTTGAAAAGATGTAAAACCATATTTCCAGCTTCATCCCAATTTTTTTTTTTATTAATTAATTTATTTATTTATTTATGGCTGTGCTGGGTCTTCGTTTCTGTGCGAGGGCTTTCTCCAGTTGCGGCAAGCGGGGGTCACTCTTCATCGCGGTGCGCGGGCCTCTCACTGTCGCGGCCTCTCTTGTTGCAGAGCACAGGCTCCAGACGCGCAGGCTCAGTAGTTGTGGCTCACGGGCCCAGTTGCTCCGCGGCATGTGGGATCTTCCCAGACCAGGGCTCGAACCTGTGTCCCCTGCATTGGCAGGCAGATTCTCAACCACTGCGCCACCAGGGAAGCCCTCATCCCAATTTTATAAAAATATACATTTATAGAAAAACAGACCAAAGGAAGTTCTTTCAATATTGTGTGGTTATAGCTATACAGTGGTATAATTAATAATGATTTTAAATTCATCTCCTTTTGGGACTTCTGTGACAATTTTAAATATTAAAAAGTCTCTAAAATATTGGATTTCTAATTTGGAGAAAAAAACATGTTACCTAAAGAAAAGAGAAAGACAGAAGCAACCTTATTTATTGAGCATAATAACGGCTTCAGATTTTAATAAAGAATATTCCAGTTGGTGATAGAAATATATAATCACTGAAACTAAGGGAGAGTAACCCAATCACATATAAGAACATAACTTTGTACGGTTGTGCTCATGCAGAGCGAAAGAAAGATGAAAACATACTGAGAAAGCTGACAAACAAGAAAGTAAAACATTGCCAAATTTAAAAATAAGCCCAAAAACTTAGAATTTGATATATTAATTCATCAGGTGGATTGAAAATAGACTACAGCATGTGAAATGTTTAGGTTTTGTTTTTTTTAATAAATTGATTGATTGATTGATTGATTGATTGATTTTTGGCTGTGTTGGGTCTTCATTGCTTTGTGCAGGCTTTCTCTAGTTGCGGTGAGCAGGGGCTACTCTTCGTTGCAGTGCGCGGGCTTCTCATTGCAGTGGCTTCTTTTGTTGCAGAGCACGGGCTCTAGGTGCGTGGACTTCAGTAGTTGTGGCACGCAGGTTTAGCAGTTGTGGCTCACGGGCTCTAGAGCGCAGGCTCAGTAGTTGTGGCGCACGGGCTTAGTTGCTCCGTGGCATGTGGGATCTTCCCGGGCCAGGGCTCGAACCCGTGTCCCCTGCATTGGCAGGCAGATTCTTAACCACTGCACCACCAGGGAAGTCCCTGAAATGTTTAGGTTTTATTGCCACTGGAATCATTACATAAAAGTATGGAATTAATCTATTTAAGCATGACTTTAATTTCAGTACTTTATTAGTATCATTCATTTTCAATCCTTTATTCCCACAGATTTTATTTGTTCCATAAGAACATTTTTTGTTCCAAAGTTAATATAGTGACTAGATTTAAAAAGGTACTTACACAAAAGTCCCTGTACATTTGATTTTCCAAGGCATAAATAATGTTGATAACTCCCATAGGTCTAAAGAGGGAGCTATTGACTAAGAATGGCTGGAATATGTCAAATTGAATAAAGAAATGTCTCACTTCACAAAGAAACCCTTGTACATATTACTAACTGAACTTGACACTATCGATACTTGATTGAAAAAAGTAGGTTACTTTATGAATCAACTTCAGCACTATAAACATGAAATACTGTTTTTTCACTGACATCATTTTCCTTGATTCAACAGCTGCTCATCCCTACTACTATAAAAAAAACTTCCACTTTTGACAAGTATTGTTTTAAAGGTTCTATAATAAAATATTATATATTGCCACATCTCTGTTATACATCTTCTTCACAATATTCCTAAGTGATTGTGTTGTCAGTATGGTTAACCTTTGAAAGTGAGACCAGAAACTTGGCCTTTGGAGGATCATGATTTTTTTTAAAATTAATCTATTTAGTAACTTGGAATTACAATGGATTATAATATTCTAAAGCACAAACTTGGTACTAGAAAAGCATGGTTGAGTAATAACAATTTCTGAAACATCAGTTATCCACAGTATATGTATGTACTTTTTATTTTTTTTATTTTTTTTAATTTTTTTTTGGCTGTGTTGGGTCTTCGTTTCTGTGCGAGGGCTTTCTCTAGTTGCGGCAAGCGGGGGCCACTCTTCATCGCGGTGCGCGGGCCTCTCACTATCGCGGCCTCTCTTGTTGTGGAGCACAGGCTCCAGACGTGCAGGCTCAGTAGTTGTGGCTCACGGGCCTAGTTGCTCCGCGGCATGTGGGATCTTCCCAGACCAGGGCTCAAACCCGTGTCCTCTGCATTGGCAGGCAGATTCTCAACCACTGCGCCACCAGGGAAGCCCATTGTATGTACTTTTTGAAACAGTGATGGCCAACTTCAGGTACTAGTTATTCCAACCTAGTGATTCATAAGTATAAGAAACTTCTCTGACATATCCTCATTACGGGATATAATCAAGGCCGTTTCTGCCACATACTATCCTGAATGCTAAAAAGCATTCAGAGAGCAATGCCAAGCACAACACAGTTTGTATTTCTAAAACTCCATTCAAACGCTGTGTCAATAAATTTGAATGAATGCATGTGATGTTCCACTGAAGGCAACTAAATCGTGAGTCGACTGGCATCTTCTTCTTTTCATCAGCAAAACTAAATATCTTGAGGGATCTTTCCTGGTGAATTGTCAATACTTCTGTGATGAGGACATTTTCATAAAATGACTATGACTGTGACGTATGACATGGATCACACCTATTTCCCTCCTATCTGTTTTGGGAGATCTATGAGATGTGACCGGTGGTAATTGGAAAAAGGTTCAATCTAAAACACTGTTTCTTTAAAGTTTGATTTTGACAAACCCTCAAAATCCTCTAAGACAGTCTACTAAGATTTTAAGTTGGTCCCATACAGTTATTCAAATATTCTTCAAGAATAATTGATGAAAATATAATAAACGTACATTGACAGTAAAACTTGAGCAGCTAAACAAATATCCAAATTATAAGGAATTATTTTCATTGTTAAAAAAACCACACATAAATTAGGCATATAGTACCCAAAGCAATCTACAGATTTAATGAGATCCCTATCTAATTACCCATGACATTTTTCACAGAACTAGAACAAATAATCCTAAAATTTGTATGGAACAATAAAAGCCCTACAATTGCCAAAGCAATCCTGAGGAAACAGAACAAAGCAGGAGGCATAACCCTCCCAGACTTCAGACAATACTACAAAGCTACAGTAATCAAAACAACATGGTATTGGCACAAAAACAGACATACGGATCAATGGAACAGAATAGCGAGCCCAGAAATAAATCCACACACCTATAGACAATTAATCTTCTACAAACAAGGTCCTACTGTGTAGCACAGGGAACTATATTCAATATCCTGTGATAAACCATAATGGAAAGAATATGAAAAAGAATGTATATATATGTATAACTGAGTCACTTTGTTGTACAGCAGAAATTAACATGTATATATGTCAATCCTAATCTCCCAATTCATCCCACCCTCCCCTTCTCTCCCTGTATCCACCCATCCGTTCTCTACGTCTGCATCTCTATAAAAAGCAACCTCAAAAAAAAATTAGACACATACCTGAATATAAAAAGTAATAGATAAGTCCTATGTTACATTTATAGATAGGTTTTAAATTTTAAATTTTTAAGAGGAAAGATAATTGAAAACATATTTTTACAATGGGTAATATATGCTCTTAAACTCTGATGTTTTCAATGATAGAGAATACATACTGATTTAGCTCTTATCTAGATGCACTATAAAAATTTATTGAAAAGTCATTTTTTGGGTTGAATAGAAAATAACCTGACAGTTACTTTTTTTCTTATATCAAGTTATAGATCGTTAGCTCAAAGTCACATGGCTATCAGAAAGGAAAACAAAGGAGATTAATTGTTTTGTATTTGAGATCAAAATTTGCCTGAGGGAGATAGGTACCCAGAGTTTAGTAGCACATGTCTAGATTGATTTCCCATAGATAAATTTGTTCACTATAAAAGAGTGCAGTAACTTTAGTACCTAGGCCATCTGGGATTCGGAATCTGTAATCATTTAAAATATATACCACTTTTAGAACACCTATCAAATGTGAAGGCAACATTACTCTGACCCAACTTTAAGTTGTATGTTTTATTATTTTTTTTATAATTTATACTGGTGACTTTACATTAAGCCAGTTAAACTCTTTAACATCTCTCTGTATCGCAGCCTCAGTCTCTGAGTTCAAGGTTTAGGATATGAGTTGCAAGTTGGTCAAGAGATTTTCTCTATGTGATGCTAACTGTCCCCATGAGAATGATTTTATGGCACTGACCTCTTTGCTCTCTGTAAGCAAGCTAACAGGTTTAGGTATTTTCTACAAACAATTTATGGAACAACATGAATTCTTTCTTACAAAAAATAACTATCAACATCTTTTTTGTTTTTTCTTATTTTTTACTTTACAAATTTCAAGCATATGGCATTATAACTTGACATCTGTATATATTAAGTGATCCCTACCACAAGCCTAGTTGCCATCCATCACCATACCGTTGACTCCCTTCACCCATTCCATGCACTCCCAACCCTCTTCTCCTTTGGTAACTACTAATCTGTTCTCTATATCTATGAGTTTGCTTTTGCTTTATTTTGTTTGTTCATTTGTTTTGTTTTGTATTAGATTCCACATATGAGTGAAGTCATATGGTATATGTCTTTCTTCATCTGACATATTTCATGTAGCATAATACCTTCAAGGTCCAACCATGTTGCTGCAGTTGGTAGGATTTCATTTTTCTTATGGCTCAGTAGTATTCCATTGTGTGTGTATACATATATGTATATATATGTGTGTATATTTATATATGTACATATATGCCACATCTTCTTTATCCGTTCATCCACCAACAGACTTAGGTTGTTTCCATATATTGCTGTAATGGACATAGGGGTGTATATATCTTCTCAAATTCGTATTTTTGTGTTCTTTGGATAAATACCCAGAAGTGGAATAGCTGGGTCATATGGTAGGTCTACTCTTAATTTTTTGAGGAATCTCCAACATCTCTTCTTGATGTTTCAAGACACTTGTATGTACCATCAGTCAACACAATGAGTATGGCAAATTTGGTAATTACTATTTAATAACATTTTAAAGCTTGATATAGGTAGTAAACTCATTAGGTTACCATAAACAATTCAAAGACGGGTAAAAAAAAAAACTTAAATATATCAATTTAAGTGGAATTATGAGTTTTCCAATGTAATATTAGCTTTCTCACTGCAAACAATTAGCACTAGGGATTAAGAAGAAATTAACATCATGGTAGGTCATAATCATAGAACCCCATGGTTTGAAAGTTTATTCCTAATATTCATCAATGCTAACATATTGCAAGTGTCTTCTTTAATACCAAGATGATAGCTACATAAAAAATCAATAAGTCTCATTTATAGAATTGCCAGTTTGATTCCAAATCGCTGATTAGTTCTGCCCGGAGGACAGGGTCATTATGAACTATTAGAGAGCTCAGTTATTTCTAACAGACATTTTCAGGGTCAGAGTTAATGAGTAAGAGCAATATTCCTGTACTATATAAAACAGCTGTTGCAGTTTAGAAGTCTATAGGGAAATAAAAATCTATCTAGGTACTTTTTTGCATTTATATTTTATTTGGACAAAAGTCATCTCATTTTCTAAAAGGTAAAGCTTCATTCAGATTATTCATTTATTCAACAAGCATTTATTCAGTGTCCAGCATGAAAGTGAGGGCTCAAAAATGAATAAAAGTTGTCTTCTCTCAAGGTGCTGCATTTCTGAATCAATTTATTTTTAGCTCACTCCACATTTTGATAAAATGGGATTCCTATACCATTATTTAAAATTATTTAAATTCTAAAACAAATGCAACAATGTTACTAAAAAGAGATAACATTATTTTTGAATTACCCACATGCCTCTCAACCACTGGAAAATTCTAACATGAGCTCCATCCTCTACCTCAGTCCATCACAGCCTTTCTTTTTTTAAAAAAAAAAAAAAATTTATTTATTTATTTTGGTTGCTCTGGGTCTTTGTTGCGGCATGCGGGATCTTTAGTTGCGGAATGTGGACTTCGTAGTTGCAGCATGCATGTGGGGTCTAGTTCCCCGACCAGGGATCGAACCCTGGCCTCCTGCATTGGGAGCGGGAGTCTTATCCACTGGACCACCAGGGAAGTCCCCACAGCCTTTCTTAATTAACATTTTTTGATATGGAGCTGGGAGTCCCATACATTTTTCAGATGTTATAAACTAAAGAGTTCAAAAGCCTCTAATAAATTAAAATAATAACCTCTTAGGAATAGAAAACATAGATAAGAAGGATTGATTTTTTTCCCCTTTCTTTTCTTTTTATAGTATCTATATGAGAAGATGGATGTTATGTGAACCTAGTTGTGGTAATCATTTCACAGTCTATATAAATCAAACCATTATGCTGTTTGCCTTAAATTTATACAGTGACACACGTTAATTATTTCTCAATAAAACTGGGAGAAAAACGGATTGCTTTTAATTTGGCATTTACTATCAAAGATACTTTCAAAAAGTTACATAAAATATGTAGAAATATATCCCATTACAAAAAAGCATCTTAACAATGGGAACTCACCCCAATTGTTTTTTTTTTTTTTTTTTTTTTCAAGTAAACATACAAATTTTATTCAGAGCATACCTTTATAACCACCAGGGGACCGATACGAAGTGGTTAGTAATCTCCCACCACGAGTACATCCTCTAACAGATCCCCGGCTATTGACAAATGGTTGAGAGGGTCTGGGAAATACATTCGTCTGTGCTGGGTAAAAGGCAAGGCTACCATTGCTTACTTGAATAGTTCCATCAGGATAACTTGCTGCTTAAGGAAACAGTTTTAGAGTCCAAGAGTTAAATGGTAATAAAAGTTTAATATTCTTTATACTTAGAAGTCAGTGTATATCAAAACCTTTAATACAACTTTCTCCCTTTTTTAAAAAAACAGATGCTATAGATATGTATGTGTATATATAGAGAGAGACACAGATATCTCTCTCTGTATATATATTTAAGTAATAAAATATTATTCAGCCTTAGAAAGGAAGAAAATTCTGACACATTCTACAATACAACATGGATGAACCTTGAAGACATTATGGTGTTACAAAAGGACAAATACTGTATGATTCCACTTATATAAGTTACGTATTTAGAGCAGTCAAATTCATAGAGTAGAATGCTGGTTGCCAGGGATTACAGGGAAAGGGAAATGGGGAGTTAGTGTTAAATGGGGAAGATGAAAAATTCCTAGAGATGAATGGTGGTGATGGCTGCACAACAACCTGGATGTACTTAATGCCATAAAACCTGTACACTTAAAAATGTTTAAAATGATGAATTTTATGTTACGTATATTTTACCACAATTAAAGGAAAAAAACAGGCTAAATATGCCAGATCGAGGAGTAAAAGAAAATGAACTCTTATTAATACTGTAATTGAAAAGGCATATGACAAAAAGTATCCTTTATGTAAATCAGGCACCCCAATTTTTATTTCCTCTTTAACAGAAACCACACAAGGAGTAGATGACATCTTATGCCAAATAATATATGCTAGAATTTTATTTTTAATATATTATAAAAATAAGGCTTTAATATTTTGCCCAAATATTGAAAACTTAAAATCTTATTTTTTTTTCTGTATTCTTCACCTAAATCAATGGCCTTTTTTTCACCTTTTCCCTTCTTCCTCTTCTCTCTTCTTTAAAACTCATTTAAAGACCACAATGTTTAGTATCTGTAAGTCTTGTAAAGGTATTTAGACAAAAGCAATAAAGTTCTGACTTGGAATAATAACAAATAAGTTGGTGTGTGTGTGTGTGTGTGTGTGTTTGTGTGTGTGTATTTTCCTCTGGATGTTCCTCTAAATACGGGTCCAGATTCTATAGATAATGGGAGTGGACAGGGTCGTATTTGAGAATAAAAACCTTTTTGGGCCTCTGAGACCAAAATAGTATCATTTGAGTTTCCAGGAAAAATATGGAATCTAATATTTATTAAACACCTCCCATATGTCAAGCATTTTGTTAATCTTACCCTAAGTCCCATGCGCCCATATTCTTTATAAATTGTCCCGTATTGTGAGAAGTAAACAAGAATTTTCACACCTGGAAAAGATGCATATCTTCTTTGCTCCTTGTCGGTTTAAGGCAAGGACAACTGATCAGCTAGTTTCTCTTGAGACCCTGCTGATGAGTAGTGGCTGCTTAGGACACAATGATGAAAAGGATTCTGAGGCTGAGGCTGGGTTTTACAGGAGGAAGCTGACTGGTGATGTCTGTGTTCCTTGCAGGAGCAGGCGATATGAGTGCATATTTATTGTTTCTGACTTAGATACTGCAAACAAAGCAGCGTATCTGCCTCTTACGCTTAATTCCATAACGTAAGTCCAATGAGCAGAATATATCTCACAGACTTTGCAAACTATATAAGAACATCTTCACAAACATACAATTTGATGTTACTTTGTCTCCATGTGCCTATTCTTATCCATGTATTTAATAGTTTACTACAGCTTTCCCTATGATATGTTTTAAAAGATGGATATATAGAGCAATAAATAGGAAAAGGCAAATCTAAAGTATTATTAAATAAGAAATGACAGATCTAAAATTAAAAATCAATATTTAATCAACTTAATATATTAGTGACAGGTGAGGCTGAGTTTACTATTTCTGAATGCTTTCAGTATGAATTAAAAGAAGCTCATAATTGAGTAAGATTCATGATTTATCACAGGTCACAGGAATCCATAACTTGTTCCAGCTTTCATATTCCCATTAATATGAGCACTTGTGAAACACCAGACAATTTCTGGCAATGATGGTCAATTGAATTATATAGATATGAGAACTGAGGAGTTCACATCCTAAAAATCTAAGTTTAAGGTGGAAGCTATAAACAGCCAAAGAACAATAGGTCTTTAACATAAAACTGTTACTTCCACTGCCTCTCATGTTGAAAGAAATGAAAATTAAGTTCAAACATCTTTCCACGGCCTTCCAGGTCCTATACGATCCAGTCCTGCCCACCCCTCTGATGTCAGCACCCACCATTCTCCTCATTTCTACTTTGCTCTCCAAGCTCTGGAGTTATCTCCAGTCTCCTGAGTCAGTGAAGCTTGTTGCAGCCTCAAGGTCTGTGCACTTCTTATTTCCCCTGTCTAAAGGGTTCTTCCCCAAATTTTCATAAGATTGGCATATCTTGTCATCTAGGTCTCAGCGCAAATCACACATCCTCAGAAAATCTGGCCTGACCTTCCCTCATCTCTGATCACTTTCAATCTCATTATCTTGTTAACCTTAACCACTATTTTAAAATATCTTGCGGCTTTCCTGGTGTTACAGTGGTTAAGAATCTACCTGCCAATGCTGGGGACACGGGTTCGAGCCCTGGTCCAGGAAGATCCCACATGCCACGGAGCAACTAAGCCCATGCGCCACCACTACTGAACCTGCGCTCTAGAGCCTGCGAGCCACAACTACTGAGCCCGCATGCCTAGAGCCCGTGCTCCGCAACAAGAGAAGCTACCGCGATGGGAAGCCCACGCACCACAGCAACGAGTAGCCCCCACTCACTGCAACTAGAGAAAGCCCGTGCGCAGCAATGAAGACCCAACGCAGCCAAAAATAAATAAATAAAATAAAATAAAATGAATAAAATCATCTTAAAAAAATAAAATATCTTAATCTTTCAATTATTTATGATTATTGTCTGTCTTTTTCCATCAGAAAGTAAGCTCCAGGCAGGCATGACTTATGTCAATATTGTTTATTCCTACATCACCAGAGGTGAGACCAGTGCCTAGCCTAGGGGCTAGGAAAATACTTACTAAAGAATTGAGATAGTAAATAAAAGAAGGAACAACTGAATATGAATGCTTTTCCCACTTTATTTTAATGTCAGATTGTCATCTATTCTGAGAAAGTAATGTATTAGACAACATTCCCAAGACAAAAGCAACGCTGAGGTGTATAGAGTTGATTCTTTAATAATTTTATGGTGAATTTTCTTGTTTAGCATCTCGGCTCTGTATCATTGATAGCTCTTGTTGGAAGGCACTTCTTAGACCGCCTTCCCTCTTGACTTAGTTTGTACTAACTTCCAGAAGTTTTCTTTTGTAATGCTGCATCACAATAAGCTTGATTAGTGAACAAGAGTGTACACAACTATGAGAATGAAGATTTGTATAGTAATTGCTGACAGTTTCTTTACTATAATAATAACAGTTAAGACTCTGTAATAAGAGATGACATTAATTCAGAAAGAACACCTTTTTTAAAAATTTATTTTATTTATTTTATTTTTGGCTGCGTTGGGTCTTCGTTGCTGTGTGCGGGCTTTCTCTGGTTGTGGCGAGCAGGGGCTACTCTACGTTGCGGTGCACAGGTTTCTCATTGCAGTGGCTTCTCTTGTTGCAGAGCACGGGCTCTAGGCACGCAGGCTTCAGTAGTTGTGGCACGTGGGCTCAGTAGTTGTGGCACGCGAGCTCTAGAGCGCAGGCTCAGTAGTTGTGGCGCACGGGCTCAGTTGCTCCGTGGCACGTGGGATGTGGGATCTTCCCGGGCCAGGGCTCGAACCCATGTCCCCCGCATTGGCAGGAGGATTCTTAACCACTGCGCCACCAGGGAAGCCCCCAGAAAGAGCATTTTTTTAAGTGTAGTTTTTCCTTATTCTGTCAGCAGTGGGAGTGTGCCCAACTATGTATAATAGCATTTTATATCAACTCTACCATGTGTTAATATGAAAGAAGTGATTAGAGTGCCTGCAAAATAAACATTTGCCCAATAAAAGATCCAGTTCTAAGAGTTTCAAACATACTACAGTTTTAAATTTATGTATAATAGACTTCATGAGCTTTTCACGATTTTAGACCTCAAAGATATTTGGAAATGTATAATTATCATAAAGCAATCTGATATTTATCAAGTACCTTCTAGATGTTAGGAGTATTCATACTTGTATAAAAGACTCTCTGACCTCTAAGAGTATATTAGGTAAGATGAGGTTGCATTTAAGAGACCAAAACCTCAAAATAACTGAGATATAAACACAATAGAAACTTATTTCTCCTAAGTAAAATAAGCCTGGAAAGGGTTAGTTTAGGGCTGTTCAGTGTGGCACAGAGGCAATGACCTAGAGTTCTTCTGCAATGCTTAGCATTCCATGTCCTTAGCATGTGGTTTCCATATCATATACTGAGATGGCTAGGCCATTGCCAGCCCCTCACCCCACCCTGGTCCCCAATACAACTGACAGAGTGAAGAAAGGATGAAAGGATGATAAACTTCTTTTTAAGGAGAACTTACACTGACATCTGATTAGACAGACTTAATTCACATAGATGCATAGGAAATTTAGGACACAGAGTCCTTCTTCTTCATGACCATGTGCCTAGCTAAATTTTAAAGATTCTGATTCTAAGCAAGAAAGAGAGAAAAGATATTTGGGGGAAAATAGAAGTCCCAGCTATAAAGACAAAACATAGAAAAAGTAGAAGTTAAGTATCTAATTTTTCAATTATTATTTTGGGTAGTAAATCAGGGTGGATAAGTGAGAGCTTTGGAGTTAGGTCACCTGGATTTCAAGTTTGGGTCCATCTTTTATTTGCATTTGTGAACCTGGTTAAGTATTTAAACTTTCCAAGCCTCAGTTTCTCACCCATAAGGAGAGAATAATAGTAACCTGTATCTTACAGAGTGCTATTGAGATGATTAAATAAAATGATGGACATAGAACTTCCTTACCTTTAGCACGCAATAAGTACTGATGATGAAGACAATGATGATAGTGATGTTAATGGGTAAGAGTAGAAATAATGGTATTAGTAGTAGTATTATAATTATAAAACATTATGATTACTATGATTAGTAGCAGAGAATGTTGGAGGGCTTCATAGAATAGGAAGTACTGGAGACAGACCAGGATGGACTGGTTGAATTTACAAAGCTAGAAAGGAAAGAGACGTCCCAGATGAGTATATTAATACACCATGACCAAGTACAAGATCAACCTGCAGTGTTCAAATTCTCCATAACTTCATCGCAAAAGGATTTAAAGCACTTGGGACACTGAAGCTTATTGAACTTAGATGTAAACATTATCTAATGATTTAATTATTAATACAATTATTCTACTGCAGAATATTATCTGAGTTGCTTCTTAGGAAAATTCAAATTATAAGTGTATTTGAGAGTATCCAACTAAAATCCTTAGATAGCACCTTTGGATGGAAAACCAACAGCCTACTTTTATTTTGATAACAGTAATCTCAATGTTACCAAAAAAAAATCTAAAAATCCTCACTGCTGATAAACCATTGAGAAAAAGTATGGTCATCATACCTATTTTTAATCCAGTATTTGAGAAAAAAAAAAAAAATATATATATATATGCCTAATCTTTTCTTCAACATGTGAGCAGCTTTGGGTATACCTTCAATTGCAATACTTAATTTATTCTAGCCTGAAACACTGAAATGTTCACCTGGGTGTGAATGCTTCATCTTCCCACCATTGGAAATCACTTGAAAAGTTCTACCGCCATTAGAAAGCCTAATTGAAAATTAATATGCATACATTTTCTTTCATCTTTTAAATATGCAAAAATAAGCTGTTTCTCAGTGATGAAGAACTAAACAGTAGTTTGAAATGCCACTTATTTGAATTTCATAAGTCAATCTTTCCCTATATCTTTTTTTCTTCCTTTAATGTCACTCAGAGAATTGTAGGCAAACAGTGGGGAACTAAGCAAAGCTCTCTATAAGGCCTGAGTCTTAATCATACAGTTTACTCAATCGATGTGATATGATTACTATCAATTAAGGTTATTTTTATCCCTTACTATGTGCCAGGCACTCTTCTAGTATCTTCGCATTCCCTGTCTCATTTAATCCTCACCAGAAATAGATGAGGTGGACACTATTATTGTACCAATTTCAGAGCCCAGATAACTGAGACACAGAGAGAATAAGGACTTTGGCCAATGTCATGCAGGTGATAAATGGTGGAGATGGGATTACAATCCATCCAGCCTGCCTCTACGTAACACATACTTAACCCCTGCATTACTTTGCCTCTCCTGTACATAGATCCACTTCCAAGCCACTGGGTGGAAAGAAATCTTTCCTTCCTTAGTTGAAAATTGTTTTATAGCTCTTTATTTCCACAAAGATAATTGTTTTCTTGTATGGCATCTGTGGCTTCTTTTCTCAGTTCTACAAATTATTGGCTGAAAGCATTAAACATATAGTCTGGCTATAGAAAACATGCTGGTGAGCCCACATTTACACTACAGAATTCAGTTATATCTAGAGAAATGACACAGTAACATGTTTGATTTTCTCACAGAAAAATCTACTTCAGTGTCTACACACTTGCCTGAGACATAGTGAACTCTTTTTCAAGGCAGAAGAGGAAAAACACTGTGCATGGAAAAATACTGGCTGCTTTGTGTGTGTATGAAACTAGCTGGATCTTTACAAGATAAACACTCCATCTGATAAAAAGCTATGAGAGCTACACAAGCACCTCGCAGAGGACACGCATAGCTTCTTAGTAATTCCTTGTTGTTTTAACAAACACACATCATCATAGCCCATTTTGACAGCCAAATAATGCTACCACCAATGTGTCATGATAAAAAAGTAAACCCAATTGAATGTAAATGGGAAAACCCATTTAAAATATGTTAAAATAATAAACATATATCAATCTAATCAAGATGGTAAATAGATTTTCAGTCACTCAAGTCCTTTATGGAAAGAGGACATGAAGATAAATTAAAGGAACAGACTTTTTTCATCAAAGGAAAAAAGAATTACATATGCACATACACACACAGACACAGACATTAGATAAAGAACACACTGACTTTACCATCTAGTTCCCAATGCAAATGGATTCCTCAGTTTATCCAAGTGAACTGCTTGAAATTTATTATAAAGGAAGGATGAAGCATTTTAGAATGAATAGGATAATCTTGGGTATGCTTCATTAATGCCAAACCACCCTGAAAATAAAGAAAAGGCAGGGCTTCCTCAAGGAGCAATCAATCTGGGAAGGGCTTTGAAGTTTGCCATCATGCACGTCTTCTCCAAATAGGCACCCAAGGTAATTTTTGAAACATAACCCAACTATATCACCCCCTCCCCTGCTTGACTCTCAATGGATTCCTGTTGCCTTCAGGATGAAAACAATGCTTACACGGCTCTGTATATCCCTTCTTCCACCAACCACTAGGTTCCAATTCATAACTCCTCCACCCCACGCTCAAAGCCCATCAATCTTTTTTCAGTTCCTAAAAAAACCCATGTGCTTCCTTATACCATAGGGCCAGTCTCCAAGTCTCATTGTGGCTATTACCCCAGTACCTAGTTGAATATACAATGACTGAATACATGCTACCCCCTGTTCCTGTTCTGTTCTCTCCCCTTCCATTCTTCACTTAGGGAAGCTTTCTCTTAGACTAACAACATCAAATGTTACCACATCCCTCTCTTCCTGGCACTGATCAAAGCTGTAATTCCACATTTATTTCTGTGATAGTTTGGTTAGTACCCACTTCCTTTACTAAACTCTTATTTCCATGAGAAGAGTAGCCAAGCCTTTTTTTTCTCATCATTGTTTCCCCAGTGACTGATAAAGCAGCTCTCACATCAGGCAACTCATAAATGCTTGTTTGAGTATGTGAGTGAGTGAGTGAGTAAATGAATGAATAAATTAATGACAAAAGAAAAATCCTAGGAAGAGTAAAGTCCTCTAACATTTTTATAAAGTAACCCAGGTATCACATTCACTCTGTCAAATAAAGGAAGCAGACGGTTAAGAACTCCAACCCACTGGCTAATGGTAAAGTACTTGGAAGTATAGTATTTAAAATCTGTTGTGAAATTTAAATAGTCTTGACTATGTCTCTACTAATAGTTTCAAGCAAAGTATATGCTTGCCACGTCTTCGCCACATGGCATGTTGGATTTTAGTTCCCAGACCAGGGGTTGAACCCCCGCCCCCTGCAGTGGAAGCGTGGAGTCTTAACCACTGGACCACCAGGGAAGTCCCACATGTCTTATTAATGGTTGTATTTCTGATACTTCAACTTTGGGCTAAGGAAAAAAAATCCCATCCAGTTCCAGGGGGAGCAGTACAGCCTCTGGGTCAAAGGAAACTGGTTAAAAGTTATTGGAACTCTACAAAAATACATGAAAAATAATTGTTCCACAGTATTTCATTCTGAAAATATATAGGTGAATCTTTGAAATGGTGATTTATTTCTAACCACTGTTTTAAAAATAGTGTCCTCAAGCAAATGTATTGGTAATGGCTTGCAGTAGTAGTAGCTAAATTAATTCCTTTCCAAATTAATGAAGTCAATGAGTCAGAGACTTCAGAATTGTAAATGAATTTCAAAAAAAAAACTCTACAAGATAAAATCTCAGATGAATTATATAAGAACATCTTTGTTTTCCTTCTTTATTTTGCATACTTCTGTAGTATCTCTCTCTCTGGGAGAAACACAGATATTTGAAAAGGGCAGCCTTTATCCTACTGTCTCTTCGGCAGCCAAATTCCACAGTTACCTTGTAGCAACAACATGAAAGTTACAAAATACGATGAAAACCCCACAGTGTGCATTTGCCATATGTTGTCAAATGAATCATTTTTATTTATTTCACAGGGTTTCTATGTCAGTTATTAATTAAAATTAGAGTGATCTCATTATAAGGGTTTGCACCCTAGAGCAAGATTCTCATCTGAAGTGGGAATCTGACCTTTACAGAGATCTTTAATGGCTCAACTCAAACAAAAACATGTTGATAACTCAAGTTATCAAGAATGGATGTTTGCTGAAATTCTTAAATATGTCTGAGATATCCATTTTAATGTCGTAGGACATATTCCCTATGTTTAAAGGATTCTGAGGTTCATAGCCATTTAGGGGAAAGTAGAAAATAATTTAGGTTTATAGTTTATAAAAAGAAAGAGAATCAGGAACATACTATTGATTCCCTCTATTTGCCATTTCTTCTTTATTCAGTTTAAATTTTTATTCCCACCTCCTCTTTCCAGTCTTTCGAAAATTCCATTCACTTCAACTTTCAACTCATAACTTTTTTCGTCAAATTTTCTCTGAAAATACACTGCCTTGAGAGTTTTCCCAGAGATAGGAGAATGAATTTTTAAAAGAAAAAATTCTGAACTTAATGGCCTTTCAACTGGTGAGATTTTATTTCTATTTTATTTATGTATTTATTTTTGGTAGTGCTGATATTTGTTTGAGTGTTCAAAGATGGGAAAAATAAAGAGCTTCCCTCCTAACCTAATTTAAAAAATGGAAAGTAGGTCAAAAGTCACTGTACTGCAGCTGGCTCAAATAATTTCTGACATGTAATACAGGGATGACCATTAAACTGGCATGATTTTTGCACTTAACGGCTTTAATATTTTGTCCAGAATAAATGTTCAGCAACAAGGGCAGCCTCTGATAAACAGTAATTTCTGTGTTGTCTTGCAGGTCAAGAAATGGATTATCCTTGTTGTACAAGCATTCAGTTTAATTAAGCAATCAGTCATTCATTAAGGCCCTATTTAGGTTCAGCACTGTGCTAGGTGCTTTGGGGGAAAAATAAGTACAAGATAGTGCCTGTGCTTAAGTGTAAAACTTATGTATGACTAAGGCACTCATGCAAACTAAGGGGAGAAAAAATGGGATGTAAAGGTTTGACAAAGAATGAGGACTACAGTAATTATCAAAGGCTCCAGGGAGGAGTTTGGATATGATGTGGATAGGAGGGAGTGTACGGGAAATTATTTTGATGGGAACATATTTCAAGGAAGGAGAATGATATTAGAGTTACTGGAAACCTACATTCCACAATCATGCAGTGAGAATACAACAAAAGTATGCTTACTGTTAAATGATATGGGGAAAACATCAAAGCCTGTTAGATAACTTAATAGTCTACTACATCTTTACATACACAAACGAAAGTCATCAGCTTTAAAGTATTCTAAAACTCTTCATATCTGATGGAACAATTATTTTCTTCTCTATAATTTTAATAACAGCTTTTTAAAAGATTAGATTTATCTAAAGTCTGTTGTTACCAAATCTTTCAAAATGTATATATATTTTTGAAAACATACACTGGTTTTTCCTGGACATGATTCATCTCTATTCATAACTTTACTTAAAACATAAAACATTAATGCTTTAGCCAAAAATAGTTACTTATAATGTTACCATTTTGGAATGACCCTAAAACAGAGTCTAGGTCATATTCATCTTGTGACTAGCTTAAGCTCTTCTCCTTCTTAGCACTATACCTACCCTATTTTTGCCATTATATTACTCATTTGTTTTTGCTTATTTAAAAAATAAACATTTAATTGTTTCTAGACTTCAACTTCTTAAAACTCATGATTTTGAAGTAATTTTCTACTTACAGAAATGTTGCAGAGAGAGCACAGAAAGTTTCCATATACCCTTCAGCCAGCATCTCCCATTTTTAAGATCTTATTACCATGGTACATTTATCAACACTGAGAAATTAAGATTGGTACAATTTTATGAACTAAACTACAGACATTATTTGGATTTTCCCACATTTTCCACTAACGTCTTTTTTTTCCTGTTCCAAGATCCAATCCAGGTTATCATGTTGCATTTAGTCATTATATCTCCTTGGTCTCTGCTAATCTGAAATTTCTTTAGTCTTTCCTTGTTTTTTCATAAAGTTGACACTTCAAAAGAATACTGGTTAGACATTTTGTAGAATAGCCCTTAATTTGGATTTGTCCAACACTTTCTCATGATTAGACTGAGGTTATGTAATTTTGGAAATAGTGCCATGATGTGCCTTTCTAATGACATTATATCAGAGGGTAAGTAATATCAATATGTTTATGACTAGTAATGTTAAGCTTGACCACTTGGTTAAGACGGTTTCTGCCAGGGTTTTCAACAGAAAGTTACTATTTTTCTTTTTCTATAATCTCCTTTTTAGAAGTGATGCATTGAGTCCAGCTCATACTTAGGGGGAGGGAAATTAGGTAACGTTTCCCAAGGGAAGAGTTTCAATAAATTTGTGGACATATGTTAACACTATCACAGTGATTAATAAATATATTGAGTATAACACTTTAAGACTATACAACTGTCCTAACTGTCCTTGAAATTTTGCCGACTAATTTAATCATTCACCAGTGGACCTTGCCTACAGCAATGACTAATATCATGATCTACAGGTGGCTTTCTATTTCCCTCATTCTGTCTATATTCAATAATTAGAATAATTCTGTAAGGAACAGTTCTCTTTTCCACATTTATTTATACAATCAATCACTTATTTGTATCAGTATAGATTTGTGAATATCCATTTTATTCTTTGGGCTATATTCTAATACCATATATAATTATTTAATTGGCTGCTTATATTGCTCCAGCTTTGGCCATGGGAGAGTTTTCAAGCTGCTCCTGTGCCCATTTGACATGCTCCCATGATCTTTTTTCTCCTTCTCCTCCTCCTTCCTCATTTTTAGCACCTCCTCCTTCTCTGGCATCATAAGATGCACCAAGTTCATCTTATATTTTCCCTGCTCAAGCCTGGAAATCAACCATCTCTGTAATGAACCCTGATTCCTTTTATTGGAGGATAATTTCTAGAGACCAAGATCTGATCCCTGGGTGTGTTCACTGCTACTGTGGTGTTACTGCTGTGGAAATAAATGAAACCAGCCAAATGAGAACAAGCAAAGTTTATTTATTAAAAGCTTGCTATAGCGAGGGAGTCAGCCCCCATTACCTGTGTTTGACAGAGGCTCAAAGTAGGTAGGTAGAAGAGCAGAAAAGCTTTACAGTGAAAGGAGGAGAACGCTTCGGTTATACCCTTTTTGGAGGCGATGACATGGGGAAGCCTTAGGTAGGTGAGCTAACTAGAAGCAGGACAGCCTATGTGACTGGTTAGGGGTAAATATTTGGTTTTCTCTGGCTGGTCGTAAGTTGGAGGCAGGGACAAAAATTAGAGAATCTGCCTGTTATTAAGCAAGTCGTGGCCACTCTGGGACAACTCTTACAGGGTTTGTTGTTTAGCTTCCTGCACCAGTTGCTAGAGATAGCAGTCTGACTTCCTACAAGTCTGACTTACAGGTAGGAGGCAGGATTCCTAGGCTGGTTACTGTAGATAATGGATGGGTTTCTTGGGCTGGTTGCTGAAATTATGGATCAGAGTTCTATTTTTATTTCCATGCTCTGGCCATTGTTCATATGCATATTCAAGTCTCTGTTTCTAAGCACCCTAAGAGAACAGTTAGGATATGTATGTATATATTACAGACCCATGTATATACACACATCTCTATTTATTTCTGTATATATTTATATTTCTGTAGATAAAATAAATATGAATTTACACTGATGCTGACAACTCTAATCCACACCGAAGAGTCTATTCTAGCATCTCCTCTTTGTTTATTTGTGACTAGTTTCTCCAATAGTAAGAAACTTGGCTCTCATTTATGCTCTATTTATTTATTTTATAGATCCCAGTGTGTATGTAAAGTTGTTTCACAATTCTACTATGAGATGTCACTTCACACCCGTTAGGATGGTTATTATAAAAAAAAAAACACAAGAAATAAATGCTGGCAAGGATGTGGAAAAAAGGGAACCCTTGTGTATTGTTGGTGGGAATGTAAAATGGTGCAACTACTTTGGAAAATAGTATAGAAGTTCCTCAAAAAATTAAAAATAGAACTACCATATCATACAGAAATCCTACTTATGCAAAGGTACAAATATCCTTTGGTATCCACGAGGGACTTATTCCAGGAACCTCTCACAGATACCATCAAGTCTTTTACAGTTGACCCTCTGTACATCTGCAGATTTAACCAACTGTGGAATGAAACACTTTTCAGTCTGTAGTTGGTTGAATTTGAGAATGCAGAACCTGCAGATACAGAGGGCACACTGTACATACTCAAAGGAAACAAAATCATTATTTTGAAGAAACATCTATACCTCTATGTTAATTGCAGCTTTATTCACAATACTTGGTATGGAAGCAACCTCAAAGTCCACTGACCAATGAATAAAGAAAATGTGATATATACATCAAATGGAATACTATTCAGCCTTTAAAAAGAAGGAAATTCTGTCATTTGTGACAACATGGATGAACTTGGAGGGCGTCATGCCAAGTG